>NC_061118.1:145521331-145538879 GCF_002878395.1 Capsicum annuum
AAAACTAAAAAGAACAAATAAAAAGAGAAAAGAAAAAATAAAAACTAAAAATAATATAAAATTTTAAAAAAGAAGTTGAGAGGAAAAAAAGTAAGCGTTGAGAAAATTAACAATAAAAAGAGGAAAAAAACTTAAATAGAGAAAAAAAAAACATGGTAGTGTCAACACTTTCCCGTGGGGTATAATTTATTATTTGAAAATCTTGCCTCTAAGGCAAGAGTTGTAGAACATCCCATAAATGAGACATAACGTGATAGTATCAACTCTTGCCCGTGGGGCATAATTTATAGTTTGAAAGTCTTTGAGCTAAGTCTTGCCTCTAAGGCAAGTTGTAGAACATCTCATAAATGAAGACATAACGTGGTAGTGTCAACTCTTACCCATGGAGCATAATTTGTAGTTTGAAAGTCCTTGAGCTAATTAAATCATACCTCTAAGGTAATAGTTATAGAATAACGTGGTAGAGTCAACTCTTGTCCGTGGGGCGTAATTTCTAGTTTGAAAGTCTTTGAGCGAAGTCTTGCCTCTAAGGCAAGATTTGTAGAACATCTCATAAATGAAGACATAACGTGGTAGTGTCAACTCTTACCCGTGGGACATACTGTCAAGACCTGATTTCTCAAGTCGTGAGGGCGCCTACTTTAATCCCCCAGTAGGCAAGCCAAGTCATAGCCTGAAATAATAAATAACAGGCAGAAGTCAGATAAAAGATCATGTATGATGCTAACAATAACAATAACAAGTGAAAACTAAGAAGGGGGCATATATATTATTTCAAAATGAGATAAGGGAAAAAAAGATCCACTATACAAATGAAACCCTCCCAAGACCTGATAAGGTCAGTACTAGATCCACTACTAACAGGTACCCAGAGTACTAGATAAAAATCTAAAATATACATAATATACACAAGCAGTCTAGAGTGCAAAAGACTAACTGGAGTAGATAGAGGAGGATCAACCTCGGACAACAACAAGCTCACCCTGCTCTGAATCAGTACTGAAAGGTAGGAGTCACGTCAACATCAACTGCTAATACCTGGATCTACACCAAAAAAAAAGATGCAGAAGTGCAGTGTGAGTACCAAAGCCACGGGTACTCAATAGGCATCATCGGTCGACTGAGCTCAATACAAAAAAGATATAACTACAATGCAAGGATGTAATCTGAATCATCAGTAAATAGGGATGGAAAGGTAAATAACAACCAAGCTACACAGCGGCTATAAAGGAATAAACTTAAGCGATACAGAAATATAAAAAATGCAGTAATGAACAAAGTGCAACTCCAAAGGCTATAAAATGGAAATCAACTGCATATATAACAAAAATGCATTTAAGAAACCAAATACTTACTATATCAAGAAAAAGTAGACAAAAAATTTCAAAACGAACACACAATTAGACAACTACATTGCCTCAGTATGAAAAAGGAGAACAATCATTCGACCGAGCTAAAATCAACCATGATGCATAGTCGGATCACTCACCTTGGAGAGACTCTCATCTCAGCTCTACAGTTTTACTCGAAAATTAACGAAAGGCATGTAACTGACTGATAGTTAGGATGACTATTAAAATCAACAACACACTTCTGAGGATTCAATGGCAACCGCAGACCAATCAGTGCTAAAAACTTCTAGTGTTTGATGGGACCAGATACAACAGAACCAACTATTTTAAACAAACAAGAACAGTAACATATCTAAGATTCTTTGCATGGGCTATACAACAGACATAAGAGATCAAATCTTCAACTACAAAAATAACAGGAACATCACGGATATTTCTTAATAGATCTAGAATAAGCATTTCTTGACACATTCAGAGTAAACAGTGCTTTACGTTCATCAAGTAGGAAGAACAGCAGTACACCAAGAGCAGCACGAATCAAGAATTTACTGGTAACCTCAGGCCACATTTACCATAGTTTGATAAGCTTCAATATTCTCTAGACACAGAAGGGTACCCTCCAAGGTCTACAACAAGAGTACTATAACAACAATATCAACTAAAGTCTAATACACTTACAACACAGGCAGACGAGCTTAATTGTACAAAAATACATTATGAGTTGAGCAAGAGCAACTCTTGAAGCAACAAATAACTAGAATTTGCCAAGTAAAGTCAAAGATCAATTGATGCAAAACTCAAAATTTGCCACAAGCGGTTGTAATGAAAATATTATATGACTATTGTTTCCTACCTCAGCTCTTTGTTGGAAACCAGCTAGTTAGATTTCTATCATGCTCATAGCCATATAGCTAAACCAACCAATTAAAACTAATTATCGGGATGTCTAGAGCTTAGTGAATTGAGACCGATAATTGGTGCAAAGTGATTTTCCGCAAAATAAATAAAGGCAACTAATAGTTGGCTTCATTGCCAGTATACAAGAGCCCAATGCATGTTTCATTACTAATTTTTGCCATGCATATCCCATTACTATTTTTTTTTAAATTCAGAAAACTTGAGGTCTTTGTACCAATTTTATGGAACACCTTACATAAAAACTTACAATGCTAAAGGTCCGGCAGTTTCTTATAAATAAAGTTGTTTGAAACCTATCCACGAGTTCAAAAGAACCTATAAACTTAAGTCTCAAAGTCTATATTTGTGTTTTAAAAAAAGTTTTATATGTACAAGTGATCTATTCAAAAATCCTGGTTGAGCACCTCTCTGTGGCTGGCTGTTGCTCTGACAACTGTAACTATATACTATAGCCAGGCTTACCCCTGTCTGATATCTGAAGCGATGCCTGAACTGGCCGACTAGGCTGACCCTGATGCTAAGAAGGTTGCGGCTGGGGTACCTACCGTGAAATCCTCCTAAGACCTATGAATCATTGTAGCTGCCCTGGTAACGTGGTCTCTTATCGCTGCCCCCTTGGGCTTCACGATCCATCTCCTCTATAAAATAAATATGTTCGACTATCTCTGAAAAAGACTTCCCTAAACTCACCAAACTCAGACTCAACGCACGAAAATGGATCAAGAAAATGAGATTGTTCTCTACAAATGCTCGGTAGCCTCTCGAAGATAGGATACACACGTCTCTGTACCAATCCACAACTCTCTACTAAATATTGGCTCCAGTACTAACAATACCAGTAAGACCTAGGCTTTGATACCAAGCTGTCACGACCCAATTTCTCAAGCCGTGAGAGCGCCTACTTTAACCCCCCCCCCCAGTAGGCAAGCCAAGCCATAGCCCTAAATAATAAATAACGGGTTAACAGGCAGAAGTCAGATAAAAGATCACGTATGATGCTAACAACAACAATAACAAGTGAAAACTAAGAAGGGGGCATATATATTATATCAAAGCGAGAGAAGGAAAAAAAAGACCCACTATACAAATGATACCTCCCAAGACCTGATAATGTCAGTACTAGATCCACTACTAACAGGTACCCAGAGTACTAGACAAAAATCTAAAATGTACATAATATGCACAAGCAGTCTCGAGTGCAAAAACTAACTAGAGTAGATAGATGAAGAATTAGCCTAGGATAATAGCAAGCTTACCCTGCTTGAAATCTTTACTGAAAGGTAGGAGTCACGTCAACATCGACTGCTAGTACCCAAAATTACGCCAGGAAAAAGATGCAGAAGTGCAGTATGAGTACCAAAGCCACGGGTACTCAGTAGGCATTATCGGCCGACTGAGCTCAATACAGAAAAGGTATAACTACAATGCGAGGATATAATCTGAGTCATCAGTAAATAGGGATGGAAAGGTAAACAACTATCAAGCTACACAGCAGCTATGAAGGAATAAACTTAAGCGATACATAAATATAAATAATACAGTAATAACTCACAAATTAAACATAACCTAATTGGGCCCCCATAAGCCTGCTAGGCACACTGAAGAAGACAATTAACCCAATCGTACCCCCATAAGCCGGTGGGACACACAAGTAATGAAAATAAACATAAATAATCTATATCCCATTAAATCATGATAGTCATCCAGATGCGCACCGAACTCAAACCGACACCAATGGTTAGTAACGAGACGACACATGCCGAATTCGAATTGGACATAGTGGGTAATAACGATAGGACACATATATAGAACTCATAATCATATGCTGGACTTGAACCAAAATCCATCGTGGCAAAAATAATCAAATCCCGAACTCGTATCGGAACTCATATTAGCAATAATAATTAAATGCCGGACTCGAACCGGAACTCACAGTAGCAATAATAATCAAATACGGGACTCGAACCGAAACTCATAATAGCAATAATAATCAAATACCGGACTCAAACTGAAACTCATAATAGCAATAATAATCAAATGTTGGACTCGAATCGGAACTCATAATAACAATAATAATCAAATACCAGACTCGAACCGAAACTCATCGGTAGTATTAAAATCCATACCATATCATAACAATGTCAACGTCTAAATATTCATCCACCAATCTTAATTAAAAAGGGATAAATTCAAGATTTTGCAATTTCGTTCCACGTCCTAACATAATAGATGTTATATTATGTTAAAAGATAGTATTCTAACATTTACTAGAACAGGGTCCTAATCCGAATAAATAAGACAGTTTATATAAATCAAATAATATGCATCTACAAGTATTTATCCAAAGTTAGCATAATAGTTCACAATTTCGGTATATAAGCTCAATCTAAAAGGCGGGTAAGTTTAGCCTACCTGGACACCAAAGCTATAATATCTCTCTGCGAAGCCTCAAAATAGCATTGCTAAAACCCAAGCTTGAATAATTTGATCCAGATAATTGATTACTCTTCAGTTCAGAATCCCAAAAATATCAACCGTCACTCTTAACATATTCCACAATCAACTAATCTATACTCCAATTCTCCCAAATTCAAGGAATTCCTAGAAACTTTAGGATCCAAATTTTCAACACACCAAAATAAGTCCACCTTTTAACTCTATTCACACGTAGCATAGGCATCAATACCAAACATTAAATTTACCCTATTAAACATCAAAACTACTTATCCTTCTCACCAAACTAAAAGCATCACACACAGAGAAAACCCCAAAGAAACGGGGAGCTGGCACAACAAAACAAAAAGAACAAACTTTCACATAATACAAAAAAAAATAGTATTAAAGAACAGAAGTACGCTGAGAGTGTATGAAGAAGAAAGAGAAGTGACAAAGGCAAAGATTGTAAGAAATATTTTTTTTTTGGTTTAAAATAATTAAAGGGAGAAAAAGTTAAAGAAAATGAACAGAAAGGATTTGCCAAAAGTCAATAATATCACTAAGTTGTTGTTCGTCTTTCTTCAACACGTGGGGTGTTATTGGCCACAACTAATTAATTTTCTACGGTGCGTACATATCCGGATATTGCATAAATTTGTGGTAAAATAATTATAATATTTTGAATATAATGTAATTAATAGAAAATTACTTCTAACAAAACCTCTATTATATAATTATAATATTTTAACATTTTTAAATTTACTATCTCCGATTAAAATATTAATAAATCATAAAAGTTTATTATAAAGTGATATAAATATATCATCACTTAAAGAATTTTAGCACTATCAAAAATATTCTAGAAAGGTACTAAATTATATATGTACCAAATGCCAAATTAAATTAAATAATCCACGATGCATTTAGATAGTACAAAAATTATATGAAAATATAGGAAAATGACCGTAAGGGTCATTACACATACTTTGTAGTTTGAAAGTCCTTGAGCTAATTAAGTCTTGCCTCTAAGGCAATAGTTGTAAAACATCTCATAAATGAAAACATAACGTGGTAAAGTCAACTCTTGCCCATGGGGTATAATTTGTAGTTTGAAAGTCCTTGAGCTAAGTCTTGCCTCTAAGGCAATAGTTTGTCACGACCCAAATTCGGGACCGTGATGGCACCTATTCACCCCTCCGTGATAGGTAAGCCAAACACCCAATTCCCAGAACAACATCCCAAACTCATAAAAGCAGAAGAAATAAGAATAAATTTAATCCCGAATAATCTCATAAGTGGATAATCAGAATAGTAAAGTAAATTTTGTAGATGATCCCAGGTCTGGTAGTCACTAATACAAGCCACTATAATATAGAACCAAAAGAAAGTTTGAGTCTTTCAAAATGCGGAAAATGCATAAGAATAAAGCTGGAGGAGATTTCAGTAGTCGTTGAAGCCAGTAGCAGCTACCTCAAAATCTCCGATGGCACTAGCAATGAGAAACCACAGGAATCAATATATAGAGGTCATCGGATCTATACCTACACGTAAGGTACAGAAAAAGCAAGAGTGGGTATGGAACCACATGTACTCAGCAAGCATAGTCAACCGACCCTAATTCAAAGTGGTGACGAGTGACACCACATAAAACATTTAAACACAAACACACAACCTACACTCAGGAAGACCACATTAATCTAAAAGAATAGTCCAGTTTAACTGTCATAAAGATATCATAACACAATCCAAGAATTTCTCAATTCGGTAAAACAAAAAACACATATACGGTAAGTACAAGGTCACAATCCACTTTAAACAATCTGAAGCAAATAAATCAATTCAATGCGATGCAATGCTATGCAAATGTATATACTATGTAGGCGTGCACTCTGATCCCATAAATATATATAATACTATGCAGGCGTACACTCCGATCCCATATATATATAATATACTGTGCAGGCGTGCACTTCGATCCCATAAATATATATAATACTGTACAGGCATACACTCCGATCCCATATATATATAATATACTGTGCAGGCGTGCACTCCGATCTCATAAATATATATAATATTGTGCAGGCGTGCACTCTGATCCCATAAATATATATAATATACTGTGTAGGCGTGCACTCCGATCCCATAAATATATAAAATACTGTGCAGGCGTGCATTCCGATCCCATAAATATATATACTATGCAGACGTGCACACCGATCCCATAAATTATATAATACTGTGCAGACATGCACTCCGATCCCATAAATATATATAATATACTGTGCAGGCATGCACTCCGATTCCATAAATATATATATATATATATATATATATAATACTGTGCAATGCAATGCATGATGTGCAAGTATCATCATTAGCTAACTTTTTCAATAGTTGCCACGATAAATCAGTCCATCGGCTAGCATATTGGGAAAAACAGTTCAAAACATACAATTAACTTATTTTATCCCCTTAAGTGACACTGGCACCGCATAAATGCTCGTCACAATCATCTATTCGGGACTTTCAAATTCCCATTATTCTCATTATTCCCATTACATATAACTAACAATTATTCAAGTAAGCACGTAGAAAAAGAGTTTAAGGAAAGTCTTAACTTACCTGAATCCGAAGCCAAGCGTCAATTAATAAACTTGCCCGTACGTAAAGTTTTTTTAATGATTAAGATCTTTCCATGTATATATTTTTCGTAAAAATATAATTCTAATATCACCTATTTAAAAAATAGTTAAACAAAACTTTCCCAACATATGTTACTGTTAATTCACGTTCCTATAACATTAGTAAGAACTAAATTTGTTAATTATTCAAGAATCATAATTGCTCAAAAACAATTCATTCTTAAACTTACCTATTTCTATGTCTACAAAACAATACCATGTGCACCACCGCATTAGTATAGAAGAACCAATCTTTAACTTAGTTTAACATAAAAATATAGTATAAGCAAGAATTTCAACAATGTTACTCACAGTTTCATAGCATCAGTGGGAACAAATTGCTAAATTACTAAAACTTTAACATTATTTTAATAATCTTTCCTATGGTTGCTTAAGGATCTGCCACTAACCTCACCTTTTACAAAATTTATTAACTTCTTTACACTTACTATCACCTATCATTCCATCAAACCCATATACAATGATAACTCTTGTCCTCCCAATCCCTTCTCATCCAATCACATAACTGTAAACTATGTTTAATCCTAGGAAGAATTATTTGTGAAACAATCTGAGAGAGAAGTGTTGGATAGGGCTTACCCAGAGCAGTAATTTTCTTTTGTATGAAATTCAAATCACAAATCGTTCTTTTCTTGAACTTCTGCTAACCTCTTTCTCGATCTCTCCCTAATCCGTGTGTGTGAGAGCTAATGGAAGATATGTGGGATGGTTGTTGATGCTGTTGATGTTGTTGGTGTGTTGCTGTGAATATACTGTAGAAGATGAGGGTGATGCGCGTATATGTGCGTATATATCTTATAAAAATAGAGACACAAAAACAAAATGAGTGGTGTGAATAATGATGTCTGATATTAATGGTAAAGTGGTGGGGGTATATTGTGAGTGGAAAACTTTGTGGAAGTTGATGTGTGCTTCCATTAAGTAGGGCCATTACATCATCCACCACTAAAACAAATGTTCGTCCTCAAACGTAAAGAGAAAGAAGGTACCTGGACTCTTAAAGAGATGAGGATATCTACTCCGCATGTCAGACTCAACTACCCAAGTGGATTCAGCAACAGGATGATGCCTCCATTGCACTTTCACAGAGGTTATCTCCTTGGATGTTAACTTTCTAACCTGCCTATCCAAGATAACTATAGGCTCTTCCTCAAAAGCCAGATTCTGGTCCAGACTCACTGAGTCCCACTGAATCACATGGGAATCATCTGGATGGTACCTCTTCAACATTAAAACATGAAAGACTGGATATACGACTAACAGACCTGGTGGTAAAGCCAACTCATAAGCAACTGGACCAACACGCCGAAAGATCTCAAAAGGGCCAATAAACCTCGGACTAAGCTTTTCTTTCTTTCCAAACCTCATCACACCCTTCATAGGTGATACCTTCAACAAAACTCGCTCACCCTACTGAACTCCAAGTCACAGACCCTTCTGTCGGCATAACTCTTTTGTCTACTTTGAGCCGCCAAGAGTTGCTCCTGGATCAATTTCACTCGGTCCATGGAATCTCTCAACAAATTAGTACCCCAAGGTCTAACCTCAAAAGAATCAAACCATCCAACCGGGGACCTACACTTCTAACCATACAAAGCCTCAAACAGAGCCATCTGAATACTGGAGTGGTAACTACTATTATAAAAAAACTTTACTAAGGGCAAAAATTGATCCCAATGACCCCTAAAATCTATCACACAAGCACGTAACATATTCTCTAACACTTGAATAGTTTGCTCTGACTGACCATCTATTTGGGGATGGAATGTTGTACTCATATTCAATTGAGTACCCCAACTCCTACTGTAAAGTATGCCAAAAGTTTGAAGTAAACTGAGTACCTTTATCTAAAATATTGGAAATAGGAATGCCATGCAATTGAACTATCTCACGAATGTAAATCTTAGCTAATTTCTTGGTATTATAACTTATTTCACAGGCACAAAATGGACTGATTTGGTCAATCTGTCCACAATCACCCAAATAGAATCAAACTTTCCCACGGTCTGAGGCAACCCAACTGCAAAATCCATAGTGATACGCTCCCACTTCCACTAGGGAATGGGCATCCTTTGAAGCAAATCACCTGGCCTCCTGTGTTCATGTTTCACCTATTGGCAATTCAAACACCTGGCTACAAAATTTGCAAGGTCTCTCTTCAGCCCACACCACTATTAATGCTACTTAAGGTCATGATACATTTTCACCACACCTGGATGAATGGAATAGCGCGAACAATGGGCCTTCTCCATAATAGATCTAGTCAAGTCACCCACTCTAAGAACACATATCCGCCCCTTAATCCTCAAAACACCCTCCTGATCCAAAATCACCTCCTTAGTCTCACCTCGCATCACCTTATCCCTAATAATACACAACTTTTTATCCTTAAACTGATGATCTCAAATCTTCTCTAATAACAAAGACCTCGGCTCATATTCCAAAACTTTACCTGACTCAGAAATATTAAGACGTACAAAACTGTTAGCCAACCATTGAACATCCCTGGCTAATGGCCGCTCCTCCACACTTAAGAATGCAAGCCTACCCATGCTAATTGTCTTCCTACCCAAGGCATCTGCTACTATATTGGCCTCACTCGGATGATACAGGATAGTCATATCATAATCTTTCAACAACTCCATCCACTGACGTTATCTCAAATTTAACTCCTTCTACTTAAAGATATACTGAAGGCAGCGATGATCAGTGTATACTTTACAATGTACTTCGTAAAGATAGTTCCGCCACAACTTCAATATGAACACAACTGCTAGTAATTATGAATCAAGAGTAGGATAATTCCTCTCACGTGGCTTCAGCTGCCTCGAAGCATACGCTACCACCTTATTTTTCTACATCAACACACCACCCAAGCCAATACTGGAAACATCACAAAACATGGTGAAACCCTCACCTTCAATAAGTAGGGTCAAGATAGGAGTTGAAGTCAACAAAGTCTTACGCTTTTGAAAGCTCTCCACTTATCTGACCACTGAAAAGCTAAATTTTTCTGAGTTAATCGAATCATGGGGGCTGCAATAATAGAAAAACCCTGCACAAATTGCCTATAATAGCCTGCAAACCCAAGAAAACTTCAAATATTAGAAGGTGAAGTACATCGTGACCAATTCTTAACTGTCTCCACTTTGGCTGGATCGACCATAATACCATTATTAGACACCACGTGTCCTAAGAATGCCACAGAACTAAGCCAAAATTCACACTTTGAAAACTTGGCAAATAACTTCTCGTCCCTCAATCTCTGGAGTATAATCCTTAAGTGTTTTTCATGATCTGTATTACTCTTAAAATACACCAAAATGTCATTGATGAACACAATCACAAAAGAATCAAGATAAGGTCGAAACACCCTATTCATCAACTCCATAAATGTTGTTGGGGCATTAGTCAAGCCAAATGACATAACTAAGAACTCATAATGACTGTATATGGTTCAAAAAATAGTCTTAGAAATGTACGAAGCTCGAATCTTTAACCGATGATACCCCGATCTCAAATCAATCTTTGAAAACACAGAAGCACCCTGAAGTTGATCAAACAAACCATCAATACACGGAAGAGGATATTTATTCTTGATTGTCACTTTGTTCAACTGCCGATAATCAATGCACATTCTCATAGACCATCCTTTCTTCTTCACAAATAACATCGGAGCACCCCAAGGTGACACACTTAGTCAAATAAACCCCTTACTTAACAAGTCCTAAAGCTAATCTTTCAATTTTTTCAGCTCAGTTGGTGCCATCCTATAAGGAGGAATAGAAATGGACTTAGAGCCCGACTCCAGATCAATAGCAAAATCAATATCGCTATCAGGAGGAACACCTGGGAGATCAGTAAAAAATACATCTATGAACTCTCTAACTACCTCCACTGACTCTAAAAAAGGTGTCTTGGTACTAGTATCACGAATATAAGCCAAATATGATAGACAACCCTTCTCAACTAACCGCTGAGCCTAAATGAATGAAATCACCTTCTTAGGATACGAACTCCGAACACTGCTCCACTCTAATCTAGGGAGATCAGGCATGGCTAAAGTAACTATCTTAGCATGATATTCCAAGATTGCATAATAAGGAGAAAGCCAACCCATGCCTAAAATTACATCAAAGTCAACCATATCTAGGATAATCAAATCTACCTAGGTATCAAACCCTAAAATAGAAACAATGTAGGATCAGTATACCCGATCCACCACTAAGGAATCACCTAGTGGAGTAGAAACATGAATAAGTACAGCCATAGACTCACAACTCATATCAAAGATGGAAGCGAAGTATGCAGACACATAGGAGAAAGTAGAATTGGGATAAACTGATACCGAAGCAGGTCAATATTGCATGATAAGAGAGAGAATAAAATGAATGTTTCCTAAAGTCCTATAGCCTCTCAAAGATAAGTAACAGACGTCTTTGCACTGATCCGCGAGACTCTACTAGACTCGGCATGTATTTGTGAGACTAATGAACCTGGGTGCTCTGATACCATCTTGTCACGACCCAAATTTGGGACCGTGATGGCACCTATTCACCCCTCCATCATAGGTAAGTCAAACACCCAATTCCCATAACAACATCTCAAACTCATAAAAACGGAAGAAATAAGAATAGATTCAATCCCGAATCATCTCATAAATAGATAATCAGAATAGTAAAGTAAATTTTATAGATGATCCCAAGCCTGGAAGTCACTAATACAAGACACTATAATATAGAACCAAAAGAAAGTTTGAGCTTTCAAAATGAAGAAAATGCATAAGAATAAAGGTGGAGGAGATTTTAGTAGTCGTTGAAGATAGTACAGCTACCTCAAAATCTCCGATGACTCTAGTAGAGAAGGAACCACAAGAATCAATATCTAGAGGTCATCGGATCTGTACTTGCACGTAGGGTACAGAAAAAGCAAGAGTGAGTACGGAACCACATGTACTCAGCAAGCATCGTCGACCGACCCTAATTCAAAGTGGGGATGAGTGATACCACACAAAACATTTAACACAAACACACAACCTGAACTTAGGAAGACCACATTAATCTAACAAATAGTCCAGTTTAATAGTCATAAAGATATCATAACACAATCCAAGAATTTCTCAATCTGGTAAAACAAATAACACATATACAGTAAGTACAAGGTCACAATCCACTTTAACCAATTTGAAGCAAATAAATTAGTGCAATGCGATGCAATGTTATGCAAATGTATATACTGTGCAGGAGTGCACTCCGATCCCATAAATATATATAATATTGTGCAGGCGTGCACTCTGATCCCATAAATATATATAATACTGTGCAGGTGTGCACTCCGATCCCATAAATATATATAATATACTGTGCAGGCATACACTCCGATCCCATAAATATATATATACTATGCAGACGTGCACTCTGATCCTATAAATATATATAATACTGTGCAGGCGTGCACTCCAATCCCATAAATATATATATAATACTGTGCAATGCAATGCATGATGTGCAAGTATCATCATTAGCTAACTTTTTCAATAGTTACCACAATAAATCAGTCCATCGGCTAGCATATAGAGAAAAACAATTCAAACATACAATTAACTTATTTTATCCCCTCAAGTGACACTCGTACCTGCATAAATGCTCGTCACAATCATCTATACGGGACTCCCAAATTTCCATTCTTCCTACTACACATAACTAACAATTATTCAAGTAAGCACGTTGAAAAAGAGTCTAAGGAAAGTCTCAACTAGCCTGAACCCGAAGCCAAGCGTCAATTAATAAACTTGTCCTTACATAAAGTTTCCAAATGATTAAGATCTGTCCATATATATATTTTTCGTAAAAATACAATTCTAATATCACCTATTTTAAAAATAGTAAAACAAAACTTTCCCAACATATGTTACTGTAAATTAGCGTTCCTATAGCATAAATTTGTTAATTATTAGCTGCCTATCATTCAAGAATCATAATTGCTCAAAAACAATTCATTCTTAAACTTACCTATTTCTATGTACACAAAAAAAAAACCATGTGCACCACCGCATTAGTATAGAAGAACCAATCTTTAACTTAGTTTAACATAAAAATAAAGTATAAGCAAGAATTTCAACAATGTTACTCACGGTTTCAAAGCATCAGTGGGAACAACTTGCTAAATTACTAAAACTTTAACATTATTTTAATAATCTTTCCTATGGTTTCTTAAGGATCTGCCACTAACCTCACCATTTCCATAATTTATTAACTTCTTTACATTTACTATCGCCTATCATTCCATCAAACCCACATACAACGTTAAATCTTCTCCTCCCAATCCCTTCTCATCCAATCACATGACCGTAAACTATGTTTAATCCTAGGAAAAATTATTTGTGAAACAATCTGAGAGAGAGATTTTGGATAGGGCTTAACCAGAGTAGTAATTTTCTTCTCTATGAAATTCAAATTGTAAATCGTTCTTTTATTAAACTTCTGCAAACCTCTTTCTCAATCTCTCGCTAATCCATGTGTGTGTGAGCTAATGGAAGATGAACTGTGTGGGTTGGTTGTTGATGTTGTTGGTGTGTTGCTATGAATATATTGTAGAAGATGAAGGTGATGTGAGTATATATCTTATAAAAATAGAGACACAAAAACAAAATGAGTGGTGTGAATAATGATGTCTGATATTAATGGTAAAGTGGTGGGGTATATTGTGAATGAAAAACTTTGTGGAAGCTGATGTGTGCTTCCATTAAGTAGTGTCATTACATAGTTGTAGAACATCTCATAAATGAAAATACAACATGGTAGAGTTAACTCTTACCCATGGGGCATAATGTGTAGTTTGAAAGTCCCTGAGCTAAGTCTTGCCTCTAAGGCAATAGTTGTAGAGCATCTCATAAATGAAAACATAACATGGTAGAGTCAACTCTTGCCCATGGGGAATACTTTGTAGTGTGAAAGTCCTTGAGATAATTAAGTCTTGCCTCTAAGGCAATAGTTGTAGAACATCTCATAAATGAATAGAGGCAATAGTTGTACAACATCTCATAAATGAAAACATAACGTGGTAGAGTTAACTCTAGCCCGTGGGGCATAATTTGTAGTTTGAAAGTCCTTGAGCCAAGTCTTGTCTCTAAGGCAATAGTTGTAGAACATCTCATAAATGAAAACATAATATGGTAGAGTCAACTCTTGTCCGTAAGGCATAATTTGTTGTTTGAAAGTTGTTGAGCTAAGTCTTGCCTCTAAGGCAATAGTTGTAGAACATCTCATAAGTGAAAACATAACGTGTTAAAGTCAACTCTTGCCCGTGGGGTATAATTTGTTATTTGAAAGTTGTTGAGCTAATTCTTGCCTCTAAGGTAATAGATGTAGAACATCTCATAAATGAAAATATAACGTGGTAGAGTCAACTCGTGTCTGTGGGACATAATTTGTTGTTTGAAAGTCCTTGAGGTAAGTCTTGCCTCTAAGACAATAGTTGTAGAACATCTCATAAATGAAAACATAACGTGGTAGAGTCAACTCTTGCCCGTGGGGCATCATTTGTTATTTGAAATTCCTTGAGCTAAGTCTTGCCTCCAAGACAGTAGTTGTAGAACATCTCATAAATAAAAATATAACATGGTAAAGTTAACTCTTGCCTGTGGAGTATAATTTATTGTTTGAAAGTCCTTGAGCTAAGTCTTGCCTCTAAGGTAAGAGTTATAAAACACCTCATAAATCAAAATATAATATGTTACTATCAACTCTTGCCCATGAAATATAACTTATTGTTTGAAAGTTATAAGTCTTGCCTCTACAATGTAGTAGTGTCAACTCTTGCCCACGAAACATAGTTTATTGTTCGAAATTCGTAAGTCTTGCTTTTATAATGTGATAGTGTCAATTCTTGCTCATGAGATGTAACTTGAATGGAAAAAATTGAAGAAAAGAATAAAAATAATAAAAATTGCGGATAAAGAAAAAAATGAAGAAAATATTAAAAAATAAAAAATCAAAGAAAATGTAGAAGTTGAGAAAGAATAGAGAAAAAATAAAGGTTGATTAAAAAGGATTAAATAAAAATAAAGGTCGAGAAAAATTTAAAAAGAAAAAAAAAATAAAAATCAAAGATTTTTTTTTTATAAAAGTAGACGTTGAAATGTGTAAACAAAAAAAGTAAAAGTTGAGAAAAACCAAAAAGAACAAATAAAAAGAAGAAAGAAAAAATAAAAAAATATATTAAGAAACAATGTTGGATGTCATTGTCTGAAACAATATTGGATGTCATTGTCTATGAAACCAATAACTTTTGTCCACATTAGTAGCCATGTAGCACACAAACTATTGGGTAACCAAATCAATCATGTAATCTAATAATTCATATTCCCTTTTTCACTATTTAGATTAACCCCTCCCCCCTTCACTCCATATATGTAAACGGCTATAAATAGCCTGCTAATCACGAAAAGAATGATCATCAAGATCAAAAACTAAGAACAATTTCTCATACTCTCCAATTTGCTCTCTTCAATTTGCTTTCTTTACTTAAAATAATTTAATAACATGTTATCAGCACGAGCCTCTACGAAACCCTTCCGAAGGTAATCAAAGATTAGTATTTTATTTTCTTAAATAATGGCTAATATTTCTAGACGCAATTTTAGTGCCCTATACATATCTAGCAAAACTTATATGTCCTGGGCAGTTGACACAGAAATACATCTAAATACAATGGGTTTGGCAGACACCATTAGAAATGAGAATAAGGCATCTGATCAAGATAAGGCCAATGCCATAATATTTCTTCGTCATCATCTTGACGAAGGGTTAAAAATGGATTACCTCATGATCAAATATCCCCTCATATTGTAGAACAATTTAAAGGAAAGATATGACCACCTGAAGATGGTCATACTCCCACAAACTCGTACTGAATGGACCTATTTGAGGTTCCAGGACTTTAAAAATGTAACTGAATATAATTCTGCGATGTTTAGAATTAAATCACAATATGACTTATGCGGGAAAAAGATCACAGATCACGACATGATAGAGAAAACCCTTTCTATTTTTCACTCCTCGAATATGGTCCTGTAGCTGCAGTACCGAGAAATGAGTTTTAAAAAATATTCTGAATTAATTGGTCATCTTCTTGTTGTTGAACAATATAATGATATTTTAATAAAAAATAATGAAACTCGGCCTCCTGGTACTGCTACATTCCCAGAATTGAATGCTTCAAATTTTCACCCAACTTGGGGTTAAAGAAATCCTGACCCTAGTTGAGGTCGAGGCCGTGGTCGTGGTCGTGGCAGGTATTTCAATCAGGGTAATCATCTTCCAATAAACAATAACCCTCAGCACCAGCAGTGCAAAAAGAGAGGTAAAACTCCTGAAGCAGCGCCAAGGACGAACCCTGAAAGTAGATGTTATCGATATAGAGGAAAGGGACAGTAGGAGTGTGCCTGTCGTACGCCTAAGTATCTGGTAAAACTATATCAGGCGTCCCTTAAAAAGCCAGAAAATGATGTTGAAATAAACTTCCTCCTAGAAGATAACATTGAGCTCATGGACTTGGATGTTTCAGATTTCATTCCTGAAGAACAAGTAAATCACCCTGTCAGTGACAATAATGATATAATCCGTTTATGTTAATTTTCTGTTAAGTTTGTATTAATTTATTTTCTTTTGTTTTGTTTAAGTTAAAATTAATTTACGTTTCTATTATTAATATTTTAATAATCTTATAAACCTTATATAATATATTATCTGCTAGTACCATAGTATAGTATTATGATCACTAAGTAATTTTGATTTTGTAGTACGCATATGAAATTTTAACAGTATGAGCTATTTATATAATATTATAGTACATAAATTATGCTAACGTTATGACTAGAATTATTTATTGCGGTAATGAATATTCATAGAAAACATTTTATGAAATTAACTTGAGTAGCCAATAGATCATGTTATTACAAACAATATTAAATATGTGTATTTTAGATGCATTGGTTAGTAATAGCAAAACTATTATGTAATAGAGATGTTAATTGTTTAGAACGCAACTGTAATTAAAATATGGATATAAAATAAAATAAGGTGTAAATGCATGATATTATGTGCTAATATTTATTTCGTTTATATTTTCATTTTG
>NC_061118.1:145541879-145793784 GCF_002878395.1 Capsicum annuum
CTAATTAATTTTCTACGGTGCGTACATATCCAAGTATTGCATAAATTTATGGTAAAATAATTATAATATTTTGAATATACCATAATTAATAGAAAATTATTTCAACAAAACCTCTATTATATAATCATAATATTTTAACATTTTTAAATGTACTATCTCCGATTACAATATTAATAAATTATAAAATTTATTATAAAGTGATATAAATATATCATCACTTAAAGAATTTTACCAATATTAAAAATATTCTAGAAGGGTACTAAACTATATGTGTACCAAATTTCAAATTAAATTAAATAATCCACGATACATTTAGATAGTACAAAAATTATATGAAAATATAGGAAAATGGTCGTAAGGGTCATTACACATACTTTGTAGTTTGAAAGTCCTTGAGCTAATTAAGTCTTGCCTCTAAGGCAATAGTTGTAAAACATCTCATAAATGAAAACATAACGTGGTAAAGTCAACTCTTGCCCATGGGGTATAATTTGTAGTTTGAAAGTCCTTGAGCTAAGTCTTGTCTCTAAAGCAATAGTTTGTCATGACCCAAATTCGGGACCGTGATGGCACCTATTCACCCATCCATGACAGGTAAGCCAAACACCCAATTCCCAGAATAACATCCCAAACTCATAAAAGCGGAAGAAATAAGAATAAATTTAATCCCAAATAATCTCATAAGTAGATAATCAGAATAGTAAAGTAAATTTTGTAGATGATCCCAGGTATGGAAGTCACTAATACAAGCCACTATAATATAGAACCAAAAGAAAGTTCGAGTCTTTCAAAATGCGGAAAATGCATAAGAATAAAGTTGGAGGAGATTTCAGTAGTCGTTGAATCCAGTAGCAGCTACCTCGAAATCTCCGATGACGCTAGCAATCAAGAAACCACAGGAATCAATATCTAGAGGTCATCGGATCTGTACTTGCACGTAGGGTACAGAAAAAGCAAGAGTGAGTACGGAACCACATGTACTCAGCAAGCATCGTCGACCGACCCTAATTCAAAGTGGGGATGAGTGATACCACACAAAACATTTAACACAAACACACAACCTGCACTCAGGAAGACCACATTAATCTAACAGAATACTCCAGTTTAAGAGTCATAAAGATATCATAACACAATCCAAGAATTTCTCAATCCGGTAAAACAAATAACACATATACAGTAAGTACAAGGTCATAATCCACTTTAACCAATCTGAAGCAAATAAATCAATTCATGCGATGCAATGCTATGCAAATGTATATACTGTGCAGGCGTGCACTTCGATCCCATAAATATATATATAATATTGTACAGGTGTGCACTTTGATCCCATAACTATATATAATACTGTGCAGGCGTACACTCCGATCCTATAAATATATATAATATTGTGCATGCGTGCACTCCGATCCCATAAATATATGTAATACTGTGCAGGCGTGCACTTCGATCTCATAAATATATATATAATATACTATGCAGGCGTGCACTCCGATCCCATAAATATATAATATACTTTGCAGGTGTGCACTCCGATCCCATAAATATATATATATTGTGCAGACGTGCACTCCGATCCCATAAATATATATAATACTGTGCAGGCGTGCACTCCAATCCCATAAATATGTATAATATATTGTGCAGGCATGAACTCCGATTTCATAAATATATATATATATATAAAACTGTGCAATGCAATGCATGATGTGCAAGTATCATCATTAGCTAACTTTTTCAATTGCTACCACAATAAATCAATTCATCGGCTAGCATATAGGGAAAAACAGTTCAAAACATACAATTAGCTTATTTTATCCCCTCAAGTGACACTGGAACCCGCATAAATGCTCGTTACAATCATCTATTCGGGACTCCCAAATTCCCATTATTCCCATTACACATAACTAACAATTATTCAAGTAAGCACACTGAAAAAGAGTCTAAGGAAAGTCTCAACTTGCCTGAATCCGAAGCCAAGCATCAATTAATAAACTTGCCCTTACGTAAAGTTTTCGAATGATTAAGATCTGTCCATGTATATATTTTTCGTAAAAATACAATTCTAATATCACCTATTTTAAAAATAGTAAAACAAAACTTTCTCAACATATGTTACTGTTAATTCACGTTCCTATAGCATTAGTAAGAACTAAATTTGTTAATTATTAGCCATATATCATTCAAGAATCATAATTGCTCAAAAACAATTCATTCTTAAACTTACCTATTTCTATGTACACAAAACAACACCAAGCCCCGATTTTCTAAACCGAAACGCTACACGGTGCTCACGACCCTGAACGACCACAAGCTAACCCATGACTAATATCTGTACCTGTACACTGAATAATATACATATAATACGCAGAAAACATGAACATGTAGGCCATAAGGTTCAACTGGATAAAATATGTCTAAAGATCGAAATGTCCATGTGGGTGAAAATAACCAAAACAACTGAATCTGAAATCAAAACTGAATACTGAATCTGATAACTAAATCTGAAAGTACATCTGAGAGCCTCTAAGTACTGTCTGAATAAGGAGTTGAAGGAACATGTCTCCAACTAACTTCGTAAAACTGAACTGAAGAAATAAATGAATAAATCAAATAATGTCGTCCTCGAATGAAGAGGACTCACTGCAACTCTGTATGCTGAAAGCGACTGCTACTGCTGATCTGGGACTCGTCTCTGAACCTATGGTGTAACATGAAAAGAAAGCACCATAGCGCAAATGCGTCAATACAACTGGAGTACTAAGTATACAAGTGACGTAGGCTGAATATAAAAGGTTTCATGCATGAATAATACTAACTGACTGACTGATATGAACGTGAGAGTACAAACATGCATACATAGAAACTGAGATCATAAATGTGTAATAGCTAGATCTGTAAGCTAATACATGGTTTACTGATAACTAACATAACTGATACTATAAATCTAATAACATGGGCGACTGCAACTGACAGTCATGAATCTGATGGAGCTATCTGAGTTTCGTACTGTAACTGAGTTTGACTGTATCTGACAATCCTGATCTACTGAAATCTGAAGAACTATCTGAGTTCTTTTACTGAGACTGATACTGAAACTGTGGGAGGTAGTTGTTTAACCATCATGTCCCATGTATGCCATAATAGCTAAGCTGGGGTCCAATCTCTGCCCCGACTGGAGGGGTGTCAATACTGTGCCACTGGTAAGGACAGGTGTGAGTGACCCTTATCTAATAGGTACTCTAGGTGAGAATGGTGGGACCCTAAACTAACAGGTTAAGCCACCTCATCAACCCTAATCTAACAGGTTAAGATGTCTTGACCTACGCTGGCTACGTAGTTCTGGAACACAAGAATGACTACTAAGAATCACACCCTAAACTGGTAGGTGAGTTTCCATCCTTGGGTTTACTCGGCGCTAACTTCTACTCCCATCTGGAGATACTGAACATGAATAACTGACTGTACATGAACTTGATCTTACTGAATTCCATTGACTGACAGAATACTACTGATAACTGACAACTGACTGAGATCATGAGGTTTTCCTGAGTCACATGACTGACTGAATTGTATGGAATCATAGCTTAAGTTCAGATATCGTGAAACATGACATGGCTCTAGGCACACAGCTATAGTTTTCGGGTACGAATACCCCCAGGACTCGATGGAAGGAAACTGACTCACATGACATGACTTGATCACAAGATTTGAGTCCACAATTCACATTATCATAAGTAGGGGATAGCATGCTTCATGGTTTTATTCAACATCTAAACATGGTAGGAAAACATGGATATAATTTGCATACACAATTTATATCTCCATCATCACACATGCTTTATGACACCTCAATAAAATACATACTAGCATGGAAATTCATATTGAAGTGTATAACTAACATGAACTTGTCATTTAGATATCATGGAATCGTACAAATAGGAGTTTTACAGCATACTAGGCATATTATCAAACACCTTGCATGCATTCTTTAAGGCATAGGTGGATTTCATGTTTTCATTATATCAAACCACCCAAAATTCATGATTTTCAACCAACGACCACATATATTCCATTAAAACGTTCTTAGATATCATATTGAAATTTAAACCATCAATCATCAACATTTACATATTCATATCACCATAAAAAGTTCACAAATCAACATTTAAAATCAGGATTCTTGAGCTCTATGAACGAATTGAATCCATAGATGAACACTACATATACCTTAGAATAGTAATCCGTGAAAATTATAGTGAAATAAGCTTGAAATTGGAAACCCCCAATTGAACCCTAATATTGCTCTTGGTTGTTCTTAAGAGAAACTTGATGAAACCACAATATTTTGGTGATAAATGGATCAAATCCCGTGTTAAAGACTATATATAGGGTAGGGAAAATGTCCAAAACACCCTCTAAAATGCGAAGGTTGAATGCTGAAAATTGGGCACCCACCGGACTGGAAGGGTGGCGCCTTGCTCTTACCCCCTCTCTAAGCAGGGTGGCGCCTTGCTTAGAGATCCTCTCTAAGCTGGGCGTCGCCCCCTAATCGCGGAGAGCTACTGGTTTGAAATCCAAACGTGCCCTAAATGGAGTCCAAAAATTTTGAAACTTACTCGGGATGTACTAAAACTTTGCACCATCACAACGCAACATGAGGTCTAAAATGAGACTAAGTGTTGAACACTTATGAAATTTCTAAGTCTTGAAGCTTGCAAAGCCAAATAGGCTGAATTCAGACTCAACGATTTTGCGGGGTCTTACAATATCTTTTCCTTGGGAACATTCATCCTCGAATGAGAATCAACTGTTAGGAGATACAATACAAGCTGAACATGAAGGACTGAAACATGATCTCATGACTGACATGTTAAACATACTAAACTCATACATAGCTGATGCATGGATAACTGATACATGAATACGTAACTAAGCAATCTGATAAACTGAGTTTCTCAAGATGAGAATGCATATCTGATGCATGATCTTATAACTGAATTGACACATGAATGCATGACTGGTTATGCAATTGTGATAAATACCAAGTTTACATTGGGAACATGAACATCAAACTGAAAAAGCTTAAGAAGAACTGTTACCTTGAGCTTGATCTGAGTTGGCGGAGAAAAGGTGAGGATACTTGGTACGTATTTCTACTTCTGCTTCCCAAGTATCCCCCTCATGAGATTGATTTCTCTAAAGAACCTTGACTAGAGGAACCTCTTTGTTTCTCAATCTACGTGTCTAATAGTCTAAGATTTCGACTGGAATCTCTTCATAAGAGAGGCTGTTCTGAATGTCGATGCTCTGAATAGGGACAACAACTACTGGGTCTTCTATGCACTTCTTGAGCAAAGAGACATGGAAGACTGGATGGACTGAGGCTAGATCTGAAGGAAATTCGAGCTCCTAAACTACCTTACCGAAGCGACTGAGAATCCTGAGGGAACCGACATATCGGGGACTGAGCTTTCCTTTCTTGCCGAACCTCTTCACTCCCTTCATGGTAGAGATCTTAAGATATACATAATCATTGACCTCAAGCTCGAGATCCTTTCTACGAACATCTGCATAAGACTTCTGTCGACTCTGAGCTGCCCAAAGTCTCTCTCTGATCAACTGAACTTTCTCTAAGGCGTCGAACACTAAGTCAAAACCTATAACTGAGGCCTCACTAACTTTGAAACAACCGATCGGAGATCTACATCTCCTACTATAGAGAGTTTCGAATGGAGCCATCTGAATACTGGAATGATAGCTATTGTTGTATGCAAACTCAATCAAAGGCAAGTGGTCATCCCAACTTCCCTTGAAATCAATTACACACGCCCTTAGCATATCTTCAAGAGTCTGAATGGTCCTCTCTGCTTGACCATCTGTATGAGGATGAAACACTGTGCTGAGATAAACTTGGGTACCAAGACCCTTTTAGAATGCTTTCCAAAAGTGAGAGGTGAACTGGGTACCTCTGTCTGAGATGATAGATAAGGGAACACCGTGTAATCTGACTAACTCCCTGATATAGAGTTTGGCATAATCCTCGGCTGAATAAGAAGTACGGATAGGAAGGAAATGAGTTGACTTGGTCATTCTGTCTATAATGACCAGACTAAATCATGTTGATGATGAGTTCTAGGCAAACCCATCACGAAGTCCATGTTCACTTCTTCCCATTTCCAAGTAGGAATGGTGAACTCCTGCATGGAACCACTAGGTTTCTGATGCTCTATCTTAACCTGCTGAGATGTAGAGCACTTAGCCATAAACTCTGCAACATCTCTCTTCATCTCACTCCACTAATAGATCTTCCACAAGTCGCGGTACATCTTAGTGGTCCCTGGATGAATAGAGTATCGCGCACCATGCGTTTCTACAAGAATTCGCTGCCTCAAGTCATCTACACCTGGAACACACAGACGACCCTGACAACAAAGAACACCATCTCCCACTTGGGAGAAAACCTCAACTTTCTGATCCTAAACTGACTCTTTGAGCTTAATAAGGCTAGGATCCCTGTCTTGCTTCTCTTTTACCTAGGAAACTAGAGATAACTCTAAACTACTGTGAACACACATACCACTCTCTGAAGAGTCGACTAAGTGAACGCCTAGTCTGGCAAGCTAAAGGATCTCCTGAGCTATCTTTTTCTTGCTATCCTCAATGTGAGAAACATACCCATAGAGAGTTTACTAAGAGCGTCAGCCACTACATTGGCCTTGCCCGGATGGTAAAGGACACTCATGTCATAATTCTTCAAGAGCTCTAACCACCTTCTCTAAAAAAGATTAAGATCTTTTTGGGAAAAGACATACTGGAGACTCTTATGATCTGTGAAGACGTCTACATGAACCCCATATAAATAATGTCTCCAAATCTTTAGACCAAAAACCACGGCTGCTAACTCAAGAACATGAGTAGGATAATTTTTCTCATGGGGCTTCAATTGTCTAGAGGCGTAGGCTATGACCTTACCATGTTACGTGAGGACACAACCTAAGCCTACTCTGGATGCGTCACAATAGACTACAAAACTGTCTAAACCATCTGGAAGAGCTAGAACTGGAGCTGAAGTGAGTCGAGTCTTTAACTTGTGAAAACTCTTCTCGCAAGAATATGAACACTGAAACTTGACTTTCTTCTGAGTCAATCTAGACATGGGAGATGCAATAGAAGAAAATCCCTCGATAAACCATCTGTAATAGCCAACCAAACCTAAGAAACTCCTGAATCTGATGGAGATACGGGTCTGGGCCAGTTTCTTACCGCTTCAGTTTTCTGAGGATCTACCCTAGTGCCATCATCAGAAATAATATGGCCAAGGAATGCTACTGATCTTAGCCAAAATTCGCACTTGCTGAACTTAGCGAATAACTGATGATCCCTGAGAGTCTGAAGAACAATTCTGAGATGGTCTGAATGATCATGCTCCGTGCGAGAATAGACCAGAATATCATCTATAAAGACTATGACAAACATGTCCAAGTACTTCTGAACACCCGGTTCATCAAATCCATGAAAGCTGTAGGGGCATTGGTACGACCAAAGGACATGACTAGAAATTCAAAGTGACCATACCGAGTACGGAAAGTTGTCTTTGAAATGTCATACTCTCTAAATCTTAGCTGACGATAGCCTGATCTAAGGTCGATCTTGGAGAAGTAACTGGAACCCTAAAGTTGGTCAAATAGATCATCAATCCTGGGAAGAGGATATCTGTTCTTGACCGTGACCTTATTGAGCTGATGGTAATCAATACACATTCTGAGAGAACCGTCTTTCTTGTGCACGAATAATACTGGCGCACCCCATGGGGAAACGCTGGGTCTGATGAATCCCTTATCTAAGAGATCCTTCAACTGATCTTTCAGTTCCTTGAGTTCTACTGGGGCCATTTTGTATGATGGAATAGAAATAGGCTGAGTATCCGAAAGAAGTTCTATGCCGAAGTCTATTTCCCTTTTAGGAGGAATGCTTGGAAGATCTTCAGGAAAGACATCTGAGTATTTATTAATAACCGGAACCGATTCAAGACTAGGAGATTCAGAACTGGAATGTTTAACATGCACGAGATGATAAACACACCCCTTAGAAATCATTTTTCTTACCCGAAGGTAGGAAATAAGTTGACCCCTAAATGCTGAAGTACTACCCTCCACTCTAGGACGAGCTCATGCGGAAAATGAAAATGAACTATCTTGTTTCTGCAGTCGACTGTGGCATAGCAGGAATGAAGCCAATCCATGCCAAAAATGACATCAAAATCAGTCATCTCTAACTCGACTAAATCTGCTGACGTGGATTTCTAAAATATCATAATCAGGCAGTTCCTGTATACCCGCCGAGCTATGATGGTTTTACCCACTCGGGTAGAGAATGAATAAGGCTCTACTAAGATTTTAGCATTGATTCCGAAATCGCCTGCTATGTATGGAGTAACAAAAGACAAAGATGCACCTGGGTTTAGCAAAGTATAAACATGAACGTGAACAATCTGTAGCGTACCAGTAACGACATCAGGAGAATTTTCCTAATCCTGTCGGTTCTGAAGAGCATAGAATCTATTTGGGCATTGCCCACTGGTAGCATTGGAGGTGACCCTGCTAATTTGGGCGACCAGACTAAGCTGTAGAACGATTTACTAACCCTGAAGACCTGACTGCGGACTCTCTCTAATCATGTGGCCTGGCTTGCCACATCCAAAACAGACATCACCACTTGATCTACAAACACCCTTGTGGTTCTTACCACAAGTCTGACATAGGGGATTAGTATAGGCACTGCTGACACTGCCTTGATACTTAGAGCCTAGTGGTTTATCTCTGAACTTAGGTGTTGGGGCATTAGCAAAAGACTGAACTGGAACTGGTGGCTTGGGATGGAACTGTGAACGGTTTTCTCCCCCTAATTTGGGTTGAGCAAAACTGAAATTGCCTGATTTTGCTCTCTTGTTCTGCCTCTCCCTAGTTTTAACCTTCTACTCCTCTATCTGCTAAGCATGGTTCATGAGTCTAGCTAATGTTATATCACTATTCAGCATCGCAGACCTACACTCATTCACCACTCTATCGTTCACCCCTGACACAAACTTGCTCATGTTAGCCCTATTGTCTGCAACCACATGAGAGGCATACCTGGCTAGCTGAGTAAATTTGAGAGAATACTTCCTAACTGTCATATTTCCCTGCCTGTGGTTTATGAACTCAAGAACTTTGGCTTGCCTCAGCTCTTGGGAAAAGAATCTGTCTAAGAAAGCCGTGACAAATTCTTCCCACTCAATGGGACCTGTGCCATCTACCCTCTCAGACTTCCATTGTTTGTACCAAGCATGAGCAACATCCTGTAACTGGTAGGCGGCTAACTCGACACTCTCAATAGAAGTAACACCCATGATATCAATGACCTTCTGGACTTGGTCAATGAACTCCTGAGGGTCCTCATCAGACTTAGACCCGTGGAAAGATAGAGGATTCATTTGGGTGAAGTCCTGAACCCTAGCTGCTGCGGAATTGGCCACTAGATTGGCCGGAATAACTGGTGGCCGTTCATTCTGGGAAGCCACGGACTGAGCAAGTGTGGTGAATTCAGCTCTAAACTCTGCATGGAAAACATATTCGCCCAAAGGATCTTCAGGTTGAGGAGCTGGCTAGTTTCTTCTATTTGGAGTCATGGTCTGAAATAAGAGAAGAACGAATTAGACTGAGAATTTAACTTGTGATTATGCTCACTAGCACGACATGAGTACTGAAAGAAGGAAAACTATTCCTAAAACATCTTATAGTCTCCTGCACATAAATGTAGCATGCAACACACCCATACACAAGACTCTACTAGATGCGGCTTTCAGACTTCCTAGGACTCTATTGAACCTTAGGCTCTGATACAAAGTTTGTAATGCCCCAATTTTCTAAATCGGAATGCTACATGGTGCTCATGACCCCGAAGGACCACAAGCTAACCTATGACTGATATCTATACCTGTACATTGAATAATATACATATAATACGCAAAAAACATGAACATTTAGGACATAAGGTTCAACTGGATAAAACATGTCTAAAGATCAAAATATCCATGTGGGTGAAAATACCTAAAACAACTGAATTTGAAATCAAACTGAATACTGAATCTGATAACTAAATCTGAAAGTACGTTTGAGAGCCTCTAAGTACTGTCTGGATAAGGAGTTGAAGGAACATGTCTCCAACTAACTCCGTAAAACTAAACTGAAGAAATAAATGAATAAATTAAATAATGTCGTCCTCAAATGAAGAGGACTCACTGTAACTCTGTATGCTGAAAGCGACTGCTATTACTGATCTGGGACTCATGTCTCTGAACCTATGGTGTAACATGAAAAGAAAGCACCATAGCGCAAATACATCAGTACAACTGGAGTACTGAGTATACAAGTGAGGTGGGCTAAATATAAAGGGTTTCATGCATGAATAATGCTAACTGGCTAACTGATATGAACGTGAGAGTACAAACATACATACATAGAAACTGAGATCGTGAATGTGTAATAGCTAGATCTGTAAGCTAATACATGGTTTACTGATAACTAACATGACTGATACTGTAAATCTGATAACATGGAAGACTATAAATGACAGTCCTGAATCTGATGGAGCTATCTGAGTTTCGTACTGTAACTGAGTTTGACTATATATGACAGTCATGATATACTGAAAATTGAAGAACTATCTGAGTTCTTTTACTGAGACTGATACTGAAACTGTGGGAGGTAGTAGTTTAACTGACATGCCCTATGTATGCCATAATGGCTAAGCTGGAGTCTAATCTCTGTCCCGACTGGAGGGGTGTCAATACCATGCCACTAGTAAGGACAGGTGTGAGTGACCCTTATCTGACAGGTACTCTAGGTGAGAACGGTGGGACCCTAAACTAACAGGTTAAGCTACCTCATCAACCCTAATCTGATAGGTTAAGATGTCTCGACCTACGTTGGCTACGTAGTTCTGAAACACAAGGATGACTATTAAGAAACATACCCTGAACTGGCAGGTGAGTTTCCATCCTTGGGTTCACTCGGTGCTAACTTCTACTCCTATCTGGAGAGACTGAACATGAATAACTGACTGTACATAAACTTGATCTTACTGAATTCCGTTGACTAACAGAATACTACTGATATCTGACATCTGACTGAGATCATGAGGTTTTCCTGAGTCACATGACTGACTGAATTCTATGGAATCATAGCTTGAGTTCAGATATCGTGAAACATGACATGGCTCTAGGCACACAGCTATAGTTTTCGGGTACGAATACCCCCAGGACTCGATGGAAGGAAACTGACTCACATGACATGACTTGATCATAAGATTTGAGTCCACAATTCACATTATCATAAGTAGGGGATAGCATGCTTCATGGTTTTATTCAATATCTCAACATGGTAGGAAAACATGGATATAATTCGCATACAAAATTCATATCTCCATTATCATACATGCTTCATGACACCTCAATAAAATACATACTAGCATGGAAATTCATATTGAAGTATATAACTAACATGGACTTGTCATTTAGATATCATGGAATCATACAAATAGGAGTTTTCCAGCATACTAGGCATATTATCAAACACCTTACATGCATTCTTTAAGGCATAGGTTGATTTCATGTTTTCATTATATCAAACCACCCAAAATTCATGATTTTCAACCAACAACCGCATATATTCCATGAAAACGTTCTTAGATATCATATTGTAATTTAAACCATCAATCATCAACATGTACATATTCAAATCACCACAAAAAGTTCACAAATCAACATTTAAAATCATGATTCTTGAGCTCTATGAATGAATTGAATCCATAGATGAACACTACGCATACCTTAGAATAGTAATCCGTGAAAATTATAGTGAAATAAGCTTGCAATTGGAAACCTCCAATTGAACCCTAATATTGCTCTTGGTTGTTCTTGAGAGAAACTTGATAAACCACAATATTTTGGTGATATATGGCTCAAATCTCGTGTTAAAGACTATATATAGGGTAATACCCTCTAAGATGCAGAGGTTGAATGCTGAAAACTGGGCACCCACCGGACTAGTAGGGCCGCGCCTTGCTCTTACCCCCTCTCTAAGCAGGGAGGCGCCTTACTTAGAGAGCCTCTCTAAGCTGGGCAGCACCTCCTAATCGCGGAGAGCTACTGGTTTGAAATCCAAATGTGCCCTAAACGGAGTCCAACAATTCCAAAACTTACCCAGGATGTACTACAACCTTGCCCCATCGAAACGCAACTTGAAAATCAGAAAACGAATGTCGAAAAGGTCATCAAATAAATCTCCAAAGTTTGGAGGTCTAAAATGAGACTAAGTGTTGAACACTTATGAAATTTCTAAGTCTTGAAGCTTGCAAAGCCAAATGGGTTGAAGTCAGACGCAACGATTTTGCGGGGTCTTACAGCACCACCGCATTAGTATAGAAGAACCAATCCTTAACTTAGTTTAACATATCATAAAGTATAAACAAGAATTTCATTAATGTTACTCATGGTTTCAAAGTATTAGTGGGAATAACTTGCTAAATTACTAAAACTTTAACATTATTTTAATGATCTTTCCTATGGTTGCTTAAGGATCTGCCACTAACCTCATCTTTTACACAATTTATTAACTTCTTTACACTTACTATCGCCTATCATTCCATCAAACCCACATACAACGATAAATCTACTCCCCCCAATCCCTTCTCATCCAATCACATAACCGTAAACTATGTTTAATCCTGGGAAGAATTATTTGTGAAACAATCTGAGAGAGAGCTTTTGGATAGGGCTTACCCGAAGCAGTAATATTCTTCTCTATGAAATTCAAATCGTAAACCGTTCTTTTCTTGAACTTCTGCTAACCACTTTCTCGATCTCTTGTGAGCTAATGGAAGATGAAATGTATGGGTTGGTTGTTGATGTTGTTGGTGTGTTTTTGTGAATATATCGTAGAAGATGAAGATGATGTGCGTATATGTGCATATATATCTTATAAAAATAGAGACACAAAAACAAAATGAGTGGTGTGAATAATGATGTCTGATATTAATGGTAAAGTGGTGGGGTATATTGTGAGTGGAAAACATTGTGGAAGCTGATGTGTGCTTCCATTAAGTAGGGCCATTACATACTTGTAGAACATCTCATAAATAAAAATATAATATGGTAGAGTTAACTCTTGTCCGTGGGGCATAATTTGTAGTTTGAAAGTCCTTGAGCTAAGTCTTGCCTCTAAGGCAATAGTTGTAGAACATCTCATAAATGAAAACATAACGTGGTAGAACCAACTCTTGCCCATGGGGAATACTTTGTAGTTTGAAAGTCCTTGAGCTAATTAAGTCTTGCCTCTAAGGCAATAGTTGTAGAAAATCTCATAAATGAATCGAGGCAATAGTTGTACAACATCTCATAAATGAAAATATAACGTGGTAAAGTCAACTCTTACCCACGGGGCATAAATTATAGTTTGAAAGTCGTTGAGCCAAGTCTTGCCTCTAAGACAATAGTTGTAGAACATCTCATAAATGAAAATGTAACATGGTAGAGTTAACTCTAGCCCGTAGGGCATAATTTGTAGTTTGAAAGTCCTTGAGTCAAGTCTTGTCTCTAAGACAATAGTTGTAGAACATCTCATGAATGAAAACATAATATGATAAAGTCAACTCTTGTCCATAAGGCATAATTTGTTGTTTGAAAGTCATTGAGCTAAGTCTTGCCTCTAAAGTAATAGTTGTAGAACATCTCATAAGTGAAAACATAACGTGTTAAAGTCAACTCTTGCCCTTGGGGCATAATTTGTCGTTTGAAAGTTGTTGAGCTAATTCTTACCTCTAAGGCAATAGATGTAGAACATCTCATAAGTGAAAATATAACGTGGTAGAGTCAACTCGTGTCTGTGGGACATAATTTGTTGTTTGAAAGTCCTTGAGGTAAGTCTTGCCTCTAAGAAAATAGTTGTCAAACATCTCATAAATGAAAACATAACGTGGTAGAGTCAACTCTTTCCCATGGAGCATAATTTATTGTTTGAAAGTTCTTGAGCTAAGTCTTGCCTCCAAGACAATAGCTGTAGAACATCTCATAAATGAAAACATAACGTGGTAAAGTCAACTCTTGCCCGTAGGGTATAATTTATTGTTTGAAAGTCCTTGAGCTAAGTCTTGCCTCTAAGGTAAGAGTTATAAAACATCTAATAAATCAAAATATAATATGTTACTATCAACTCTTGCCCATGAAACATAACTTGTTGTTTGAAAGTCTTAAGTCTTGCCTCTACAATGTAGTAGTATCAACTCTTGCCCATGAAACATAGAGTATTGTTCGAAATTTGTAAGTCTAGCCTTTATAATGTGATAGTGTCAACTCTTACTCATGACATGTAACTTGAATGAAAGAAATCGAAGGAAAGAACAAAAATAATAAAAATTACGGAAAAAGAAGAAAATGAAGAAAATATTAAAAAAATAAAAAATCAAAGAAAATGTAGAAGTTGAGAGAGAATAGGGAAAAAATAAAGATTGATAAAAAAAGATTAAATAAAAATAAAGGTCGAGAAAAATTTAAAAGAAAAAAAAAATCAAAGAAAATTTTTTTTTTTTTTATAAAAGTAGACGTTGAAAGGTGTAAACAAAAAAAGTAAGAGTTGAGAAAAACTAAAAAGAACAAATAAAAAGAGGAAAGACAAAATAAAAAATATATTAAGAAACAATGTTGGATGTCATTGTCTGAAACAATATTGGATGTCATTGTCTATAAAACCAATAACTTTTGTCCACATTAGTAGCCGTGTGGCACACAAACTATTGGGTAACCAAATCAATCATGTAATCTAATAATTCATATCCCCTTTTTCTCTATTTAGATTAACCCCCCCACCCCTCCATATATGTAAACGGCTATAAATAGCCTACTAGCCATGAAAAGAATGATCATCAAGATCAAAAATTAAGAACAATTTCTCATGCTCTCCAATTTGCTCTCTTCAATTTGCTTTCTTTACTTTCTATAATTTAATAACACGCTATCAGCACGAGCCTCTACGAAACCCTTCCGAAGGTAATCAAAGGTTAGTATTTTATTTTCTTAAATAATGGCTAATATTTTTAGACGTGATTTTAGTGCCCTAGACATATCTGGCAAAACTTACATGGCCTGGGCACTTAACGCAGAAATACATCTAAATGCAATGGGTCTGGCAAACACCATTAAAACTGATAATAAGGCATCTGATCAATATAAGGCCAAGATCATGATATTTCTTCATCATCATCTTGACGAAGGGTTAAAAATGGAGTACCTCACGATCAAAGATCCCCTCATATTGTGGAACAATTTAAAGGAAAGATATGACCACCTGAAGATGGTCATACTCCCACAAACTCATACTTAATGGACCTATTTGAGGTTCCAGGACTTTAAAAATGTAACTGAATATAATTCTGCGATGTTTAGAATTAAATCACAATATGACTTATGCGGGAAAAAGATCACAGATCACGACATGATAGAGCAAAACCCTTTTACTTTTCACTCCTCGAATATGGTCCTGCAGCTGCAGAACCGAGAAATGAGTTTTAAAAAGTATTCTGAATTAATTGGTCATCTTCTTATTGTTGAACAATAGAATGATATTTTAATAAAAAATAATGAAACTCGGCCTCCCGGTACTGCTCCATTCCCAGAAGTGAATGGTTCAAATTTTCACCTAACTTGGCGTTAAAGAAATCTTGACCCCAATCGAGGTCGAGGTCATGGTCATGGTCGTGGAAGGTATTTTAATAAGGGTAATCGTCTTGTAATAAACAATAACCCTCAGCACCAGCAGTGCAAAAAGAGAGGTAAAGCTCCTGAAGCATCGCCAAGGACGAACCCTGAAAGTAGATGTTATCGATATAGAGGAAAGGGACAGTGGGAGCGTGCATGTCGTACACCTAAGTATCTGGTAAAACTATATCAGGCGTCCCTTAAAAAGCCAGAAAATGATGCTGAAATAAACTTCCTCCTAGAAGATAACATTGAGCCCATAGACTTGGATGTTTCAGATTTCATTCCTAAAGAACAAGTAAATCACCCTGTCGGTGACAATAATAATATAATCCGTTTATGTTAATTTTCTGTTAATTTTGTATTAATTTATTTTCTTTTGTTTGTTTAAGTTAAAATTAATTTACGTTTCTATTATTAATATTTTAATAATCTTATAAAGTTTATATAATATATTATCTGCTATTACTATAGTATAGTATTATGATCACTAAGTAATTTTGATTTTGTAGTACGCACATGAAATTTTAACAGTATGAGCTATTTATATAATGTTATAGTACATAAATTATGCTAACGTTATAACTAGAATTATTTATTGCAGTAATGAATATTCATAGCAAACATTTTATGAAATTAACTTGAGTAGCCAATAGATCATGTTATTACAAACAATATTAAATATGTGTATTTTAGATGCATTAGTTAGTAATTAGATGCATTAGTTAGTAATAGCAAAACTATTATTTAATAGAGATGTTAATTGTTTAGAACACAGCTGCAATTAAAATATGGATATAAAATAAAATAAGGTGTAAATGCATGATATTATTTGTTAATATTTATTTCGTTTATATTTTCATTTTGAAGAAAATATAGCTACTTCTCAAGTCTTATTTGGATCGATAATCGATCATGATGATATTTGTGTAATTGATAGTGGGACAACGTACGCTATATTTAAAGATGAAAAATACTTTTCCCACTTACGCAGAAAAAGAGAAAATGTTACAACAATTGCTGGAAATTCAAAATTGATAGAAGGCTCCGGAAGAGCTATTATATTTCTTCCTAAGGGGACAAAGTTAATTATAGAAGATGCACTGTTCTCTTCTAAATCCCCAAGAAACTTATTGAGTTTTAAAGATATTCGCATCATGTTGAGACAATAAATGAAAAGAAAGCCGAATATCTTGGCATTACAAAGAGTGTTTCAAGTCAAAAACAAATGTTAGAGGAATTACCAGCTTTGTCTTCCGGCTTATACTATGCAAAAATTAGTACAATTGAAGCACACTCTATCGTAAACCAGAATTTTACTGATATAAATACATTTGTGCTCTGGCATGATCGAATAGGTCATCCTGACTCAATAATGATGAGATGAATCATTAAAAATTCAAAAGGGCATCCGTCAAAGAACCTGAAAATTCTTACACCAGATGAAATTTTCATATGCTGCTTGTTATCAAGGCAAACTGATAATTAGACCATCGCCACTGAAAGTTAGCGTCGAATTCCCTCAGTTTCTGGAACGTATACATGGGGATTTATGTGGGCCCATTAACCCACCAAGTGGGACATTCAGATATTTTATGGTCCTAATAGACGCATCTTCAAGATGGTAGCATGCGTGCCTCTTGTCATCTCGTAACCTAGCATTTGCGAAATTTTTAGCACAAATAATACGATTAAGGACGCAACTCCCAGATTAGCCTATTGAGGCTATTTGCATTGATAATGCTGAAGAATTTACATCCCAAACTTTTGATGATTATTGTATATCAGTTGGGATAAAAGTTGAACATCCTGTTGCTCATGTCCATACTCAAAATGGCCTTGCTGAGTCATTTATTAAGCGCCTACAATTGATAGCGAAACCACTTCTTATGGAAACAAAATTGCCTACTACTGTTTGGGGTCATGCTATCTTACATGCAGCATCACTTATTCGTCTCAAGCCAACTCATTATAATAAATACTCCCCATTTCAATTGGTTCTGGGCCATGAGCCAAATATTTCCCATTTATGAATTTTTGGATGTGTTGTATATGTGCCAATTGCACCACCTCAGCATACTAAGATGGGCCTCCAGAGAAGGTTAGAAATATATGTAGGGTTTGAGTCACCCTCTATAATTCGCTACCTTGAACCATTGATGGGAGATTTAATTACTACTCAATTTACAGATTGTCGATTTGATGAAACAAATTTCCCGCAATTAGGGGGAGAAAAATGATAAAAGAGAAATTGTATGGAAAGTTTCATCATTATCTCATTTTGATCCACGTACCCCCATATGTGAAAGTGAGATCCAAAAGATCATTCACTTACAGAAATTAGCAAATCAAATGCCAGATACATTAACTGGTTTGAAAAGGATAACCAAGTCACATATCCCTGCAGCGAATGTGCCTGTCCGAATTGAAGTTCCAAAAGAACCATCTTTTAATGCAATAGTTTCTCAATCCCAAACACGCCTGGAGCGTGGCAGGCCATTGGGTTCAAAGGATAAAAATCCTAGAAAAAAATTACGAAAAATGATATAGATGGTGTCGTAAAAGATTCTCCTAAAGAGACTCAAAATTTGATTAATCCTGATATTCCTGAAGAAATCAGTGAACCCGAGACTCAAATGAATGAAGAGCTTTCAATAACTTCTACTAATGATGAGGTAAATTTAGATCGATCGAAAATTACGGTGGATAATGTTTTTGCATATAATGTTGCACTAATGTTACAAGGCCGGGTATAGCATTTTCTGTTAATTTGCTAGCAAGGTATAGTTCTTCCCCTACACAAAGACACTGGAACAAAGTTAAGCATATATTGAGGTACCTAAAAGGGACTATTGATATGGGTCTGTTTATACTAACAAAGCTAGTCCAGATCTTGTTAGTTATGCAGATGCAGGTTATTTATCTGACCCATATAAAGCATGGTCCCAAACAGGATATGCGTTCACATATGGAGGTAATGCAATATCATGGCGATCGACAAAGCAGTCCATCATTGCTACTTCTTCTAATCATGCTGAGATAATTGCTATCCATGAATCAAGTAGAGAATGCATATGACTAAGATCAGTGGTACATTCCGTCAAAGAAAGATGTGGCCTGAAGCTTGATATCAAGGTACCTATAGTCATATTTGAAGATAATGCAGCATGCATAGCTCAACTAAAAGGAGGCTTTATAAAGGGAGATAGAACGAAGCACATTTCACCTTAGTTATTCTTCACACATGACCTTCAGAAGAATGATGATATTGATGTGCAACAGATCCGTTTCTGTGACAACCCAGCAGATTTATTCAATAAATCTTTGCCAACTTCAACCTTTGAGAAGATGTTACATAAAATTGGTATGCGAAGACTGAATAAATTGAATCGAGGTCTTCATCAAGGGGAGTAAGACTACTCGTTGTACTCTTTTTTGCTTAACCAAGGTTTTTATCCCATTAGGTTTTTCCTGGTAAGGTTTTTAATGAGACAGCACTCAAATGCGTATTCAGTATTTTTTTTTCAATACATAGACATCTAAAGGGGGAGTATTAAGAAACAATGTTGGATGTTATTGTCTGAAATAATATTGGATGTCATTGTCTATGAAATCAATAACTTTTGTCCACAGTAGTAGCCATGTGGCACACAAACTATTGGGTAACCAAATCAATCATGTAATCTAATAATTCATATCCCCCTTTTACTCTATTTAGAATAAACCCCCCATATAGTATGCTAGTTACGAAAAGAATGATCATCAGGATCAAAAACTAAGAACAATTTCTCATACTCTGCAATAATATAAAATTTTAAAAAAAAAATTGAGAGGAAAAAAAAGTAATCGCTGAGAAAATTAAAAATAAAAAGAGAAAAATCAAATAAAAATTAAATAAAGAAAAAAATAAAAGTTGAAAGATATAAATATGGAGTTGTTATCCATTATGATGATATTTATGTAATTTACTCTATCGATCAGGGGCAATTTTGTTCAAAAAATACTAGTCAATAGCTTAAGCCTATTTTAAGAAGACTTTTTTATTTAAGGATAAAATTTAAAAGTCATTTCAATATTGATCTATTTTTTAGATTCACCAACTATTTCGTATTGAGATGTTCAAACGGGCCATTAGGATTGGTTATATATAAAGTTGGACTAGAAAAATATTATTATTTTACAGTAATAATAAAATATTAAAGTGATCATAGACCTCTTCTACATGTAATTTGCATAGAATTTCTAGGACTTTGGTGATGTTTCTAACATCCACACACTCGTTTGCAATCATGATGGCATACATAATTTGTCTTCCTTTAATGATTGCGATTTGAATGCCTTTAGTTTTTCTATCATAATTTTGGAGATAATTTTGTTGGTGCTGCCTGTGAGACAGACATATAGGCTTGAAATTCTTAGTTGTGAGGCACCAACTTTCTTTGGGATCACGGCTATAAAAGTTGTATTGAAACTTTTTTCGAAATATCCTTGATCATGTAAGTTCTGTATGGGTGCTATCGCTTCACCTTTGATCACGTCCCAACACTTTATAAAGAAGGCCATTATGAAGCCATCTGGGCCGGGGGCTTTGTCTCCTGCACAACCATCATGAAAGTCCATTGCAGTTCTTTTTATAATCCACTATTAAGGAAATTGTGCCACATAAAATGGATCAAAAGGAGTACTTTTTCCAGCAAAGCTAGCTAGACACAACTCCATTTAAGAACTTCCTCAACTTTTTCTCTGATTGATGGTTTGCATCCTATTTTTACTAATAGGAAAATAAATATTCTTAGATGGAATTTGCAATAGTGGTTGCATTATTTTGGGAGAATATTTCTAGGTATTTCTGTGAACTACCACAGAAAGTACAATATTTCTTTTGAACTGAGTTGTGTGCACAAACGAAATCCCAAATATATAAGTTATTGACTAAGAATTTAAGTTTGAAGTACGTGTGTTTTTTTCTACACTATCAGGTAACTTTTACCTGCTGTAGCAGGTCATCCATTTTCAGGTAATAGTATAAAAATGAATGACCTACTACAACACGTAAAAATCACGTGATGGTGTAAAAAAAAAATATACCGACGGTGCATCAAACTTAAACTCATTGACTTAATCATATAGAATCAAAATGTACACAGTACTAGTCTTACTAGTACTTTCTGTAACCCACGCTCTTTTCACAGCCAAATTTCGGGACCGTGATGGCACCTATTTCATCCTCCGTGATAGGTAAGTCAAATACTCAATTTCAAGAACGACATCTCAAACTCATAGAAGTGGAAGAAATAAGAATAGATTTAATCCCGAATAATATCATAAGTAGATAAATAGACTAGTAAAGTCAATTCATAGATGATCTCAGGTCTGAAAGTCATTAATACTAGCAACTAAAATATAAAACCAAAAGAAAGTTTGGGTCTTTCAAAATGCGAAAAATGCATAAGAATAAGGTGAAGGAGATTTCAGTAGTCTCAGAGGCCAGTAGCAGCTACCTCGAATCTCTAATGATGCTAGCAACGAAGGAACCACAAGAATCAATATTCAGAAGTCGTCGAATCTGTACATGCACATAGGGTGCAGAAAAAGTAAGAGTGTGTACGGAACTACATGTACTCAGCAAGCATCGTCGACCAACCCTAATTCAAAGTGGTGACAAGTGACACCACATAAAACATTTAAATACAAACACACAACCTGCGTCAAATAAATTGGTGTAAAGTGAGTATTATCTTAGTAAGTTATATTTTGTGAAAAAAAATGGAATAAAAAAGAAATATAATTCATCAAATAATAATTATTAATTGAGTGACTATTTGTGAAATACAGTGCATGAGGAATAGTTAAGTCGTGTGGCCGGCTAATGGAGGAACTATAGATGGTGAAGATTTTTTGCATATAATGTTGATGTCTAGTTCAATTTACATATATCTCGATTAATTTTAAGATCACAATATAGTCATAAGTGAGGGGAAAAAAGGTAGAAATATCAGCAAATTTTATCACCGCCTTATAGAATAAAGCTAGAGATTGTTTTTTAAAAGAAACCAAAAACTCAATGTACAAAATATGTGTAGCAACAAATATCAATATTCATTGAAGAAAATGAAACTATGCATATCAAATGTGTGATTATCGTCAATCGTCATGTTTTCTTGAATTATGGATCCAAGATACGTGAAGCTTTCGCTCATAGATATGACTACTATATCGATCTTCACTTTCACCTCCACCTCATGCACTATGTCGATCACTAAATTACACTCCATATATTCTATTTTAGTGTTGCTTAACCCAAAATCTTTAAGGATCATTTGGTAGGAGGTATAAAAAGGGATAAGTTAAAGTTCCATGGATAAAACTTATTATACCATGTTTGGTTGATTGTATAAATTATCAAACATGATATAAAATTAATATTAAATTTATTCTTGGTGTAACCCATCTTATCCCACTATTATATACCACCTCCCATATGACATAAAATAGTCAAGGGATTATAGCCCCGCAATTATAATCCTAGAATAGCTTAGTCTATGTACCAAACGACCATTTAGACTCTAGGACCTCTCTCCGAATCTCCACCTTATCATTAACTCATCACCTGTCTCGTCAATCAATACTATGGACATACATCATGACATCTTCTCTTGAATATGTCGTGTCTATTCATTCATCACTAAGTCAAAAAGAACCAATGATCTTTCATGCAACCTCAAAAAGTCAGAAAATCTTTCGAGTCACCTCGCATATTTCTAATTCATATTTTAACTCTATCGTCCATGTCCTTATTAATAATTTTAATGTAAGAACAAGCATAATGACATTTCATATATCTATGTAAGTCCTCTTTTTATCCCTATATTTTTGTAACAATTTCCGTACAAGATCGATGAATGGCTTTTATGAACACCTAACATAAAATTAGGTTGCAATATTTTATGGTGCTGAGAATTATGGCAGACAACTTACAAAGAAATTCTCCACTAGCTCTACTAAAAATGAGAAAAATGATCAGTCCATAGACTTTCCCAAGTTTTAAATTAAAAAAAAGGATAAATGAGTCTCGTAGTCTTATTAAGTTAAAAAAATAAAGTCTCTGGAACAATTGGGATAATTGTTCGACAACTGCATTAGTTATATATACAACTTCACACAGTTGTTGAACAACTTCGCAGAGTTGTCGAACAACTTCGCACAGTTGTTGAACAACTTTGTGCAGTTGTCGAAGAATTTTAATAGTTGTTAAACAACTTCACAAAGTTGTTGAACAACTATCAAAGTTGTTCGACAACTGGGAGAAGTTGTTGGAACAAAAGAACTTTAAAAAAAAACTCAAAAAAATTTTGTCCCTTCTATTTAATTTTAAAATTTTGGAGGACTCTCACTTAATTGGGAAACTTGTTTGTCCCTTTTAATTGCAAGTACCGATGAAAACTGAGATAGTTGGGTTAGGTACCACTAACCAGGCCAAGTCCTTACTTTTGAGCTCAAATACATGTTAAGATTTTTGCTCTGATTTTCTTACTAAGTTTAAGTTTTACTTTTCTTGAAAGAAAAATAAAATTAATACCATAATTACTTTTACTTTTTCGAAAAGAAAAATATAAAACTTTTCATATTTGGCTAACCTCTTTTGTAAGAGGAAAGGTTTTAAAACTCTATAAATAGAAGACCATCTTCTCATACCATAACATAATATCCATAATGTAGTCTTTTAAGAGTTTTGTTTAGAGGGACATTTCCTCTCTCATTAGTTTTTATATTTTTTTAATATTATATTTTATATGTTGGATAATTGGCCAAATAATATAATAATATTAAATTTTTTTAGTACTATTTTGTGTCTTCTAAACTGTCACCACAATGGTTTGTAAATAATAGCTTCCGCATGATGCCCTCTCGATTTCGAACCCAACAAGTGGTATCAGAGCCTACAATTCAAAAAGTCCAAAAGTTTGGTAAAACAAGGTTGAAGACAAGTTCAAAACGGTTCAAATCAATTTGATGATAATGAAGATTTTTTGTCCAACTACATGTGGAGAAAAGTTTTAAACATATTTCAACAATCCTGTTACTGCATCTTTAAAAATAAAAATAAAAATATTTATTTTTAACGCACTTTTAATTAATAATATTTTAAATCTTTACTTAACCATGGCAAGTAATAGTGATGAAGATTATGTGAAGAACGAAGATCATGCAAGCGAAGAAGGTAGATCAAATTATGTTAAGAAAATCAAGTCAAAAAGGGAGATTTGTTAGGATTTTTGTCCTAATTTTTTTTTTAGCAAGTTTAAGTTTTACTTTTCTTGAAAGAAAAATAAAAGTAATATCATAACTACTTTTACTTTTCCTAAAAGAAAAATATAATTCTTTTTTTTTTTCATATTTAGCTAACCCCTTTTGTAAGAGGAAGGGTTTTGAAACTCTATTAATAGAAGACCCTCTTCTTATACTATAACATAATAGCATCCACAATGTAGTCTTTTAACAGTTTTATTTAAAGGAAGATTTTCTCTACTCATTAGTTTTTATGTTTTTTTATTATTAGATTTTATATATGGCCAATTGGCAAAATAATATAATAATATTAATTTTTTTTTTAGTATTATTTTATGTGTCTTTTAAATTGTCACCATAATGGTTCGCAGCTAATAGCTTTCGCATGACGTTCTCTCAATTTCGAATCCAACAATACTTTTATCAAATAAAAAGCAAAAAAATAAGAAGTGGAAAAGAGGCGCAAATGTGATTCCAATAAAACTAGGACAAAGTCACATGAAATATCTTCCTCATACACAAGCAAACCATCTCCATTGTTTCTCCTTCATATTTTCAACTACTATAATTTCATTGAGGGATAAAAGATAAGCAGGCAGATTAATGATTGAACTTAATTAGATGAAAAAAGTGCTAGTAGTTAGCAAAAATTAAAAGATATTTTTGGCAAATAAACGAAGATTAACCATCGGACCACCAATTCAGTAGCGAATCCAACAATAAGTTTAGGTTCGATAAAATTCAGTATTTTGCGTATTAAACATTAATATATACTTTCTCTATTTATTTTTATTTGTCACTGTTTCTTTTTTCGAGATCAAACTGTATGAATTTTGACCACCATTTTAAGATTTATAATTTAATATTTTAAAATTAAACTTTAGATGATTGAAAACTATACGAAAAATACTCATAATAATATGATGAAAAACTACACCATAAAATGTTAATCAAATTTATGTAAGTTCACCTCAAAAAACGAAATAGTGAGAAGAGTTCATGTATACAAAATAAAATTAGATATATATTTCATAAGTCACTAGCGGTACAATGTATTTAACTTTAATTTTTTATTTTTAAAAAAAAAAAAAAAGAAAGAAAGAAACGTGAAAGGACAATAATGTATGTGCCATATTGAGATAGTAATTTATAACTTTGAGGTTGTAGACAAATGCATGGGTTTCAACGACTGACTGCTACTGTGATTGTTCCTTTTTAAGGATTTTGATTCATTGCATCACATGGGATGCCTTTAATCCACCTAACTAATGTTGCTGTCATTATATTTTTGCATCATATATATGTGTTGCCAACAATATAATGATGTGAAGATATTCCACATTTGCTAACCGAAAAAGCATTATGAATCTCATTTTTTTAATTTAGTTAAACTATAACATGGTCATTTTAGTTGTTTTTGAGAGTTAAACATTTGGATATAAAGAATTTCAGACGTGAAAAAGTAAACAAAACAATTACTGTTTCCAGATGTCATCAATTAGTTAGACGTTTAGATTTTGAGGACTAGTAAATCATTAGTTTTATAGGCATTTTTAAGCAAGGAATAAAAAATAACGTTGATATTATGAAATTATTTTTGGTTCAATAAATGGAAGGAAGGTATATTTGAGTCAAATTCGTTCACCCAACAACAAAAAAAAAAGAGTCAAATTCAACAGGTTAAGAATATTTTTTGTTCAATATACGTTGGATGGGAATATTTTTAATCAAATGCATTTTTAACACTTGACCGTTCTAGAAGGTAATTAATGAATCCTAAAATGGATTTCGTGTAGAACAAATATATCATCTTTACGAAGTACAATACTTGAAATAAAAAGGCCAGTTTGGTGTACTAAAGCTACGATTATGCACGGTGTCCAGGAAAGAGCCTCACCACAAGGGTATATCATACGCAGTCTTACCTTACATTTATGCCAGAGGCTGCTTCCAAGGCTTGAACCCATGACCTCACGCTTAACTTTGGAGTTCTGATGGGATCCGATGCATTAGTGCTGGTAGGGGTGTACAAACCAAACCGTTAAGTCAAACCGAACCGATGAATCAAACCAAACCGAGAAAAAAAACCGACTTATGGTTTGGTTTGATTGGTTTGGTGTTAAAAAAAAAACGATCATTCTTGGTTTGGTTTGATATTAGCAAAAATAAAATCAAACCGAACCTAAATCGAGCCGACATAATACATATATAATTTTAATTTTTTATACTTAAAAAAATATTACTTATAATCTACTTTCTAATTACTTTTATAACTTTTTTATATTCAGAAAATAGATATCTATATTCTTGGGTCTTTAGTTATAATATCTAGGGAAAAGGACATGAACTGACCATTTTAAAAAGAAATAGCCACACTATGAAAATATGGACGATTGGAGTCAGTCGACCCAATTTATTTCCTCTTTTTAGTCACTTGGCCCAAAACCACTCTCCTTACACAATTAAGGAAATTAAATGCTCTTTATAGTTATTACTCTTAAATCACTTTTCTTTTCTAAATATACTTTTTCAAATCTTCTTTTTTTCTCCTTTATTATGCATCGATCAATCTACTATATTTTATGATCAATATCAAAAATTGATTTGTTATTTCTTGCATTGGAGCATTGAAAACTATGGACATGAAGCAAAAAATAGGAAATAAAGGAAAGTTAAAATTAACGGGTAAAGCAGTCAATTTTAACCTCAAATTTGTTGTTAATGATGATTATTTTACAGAATCATTACATATGAGTTTGTACTTGAAGCAATGTCATAGTTCTTTAAACTTGAATAAGAAAAAAAATAAAATAATGAGGTCTCAAGGTAAGAGAAAAGTCATGTCTTGGTCCATGTTCTTCTCAGAGACTGATTCAATCACGGTGAGTCAGAGATGTTCTTCTTAGAGGCTGACTCAATCACGGTGAGTCGGAGATGTTTTGATGCATGTAAAGATAAAAAAAAAAGAATATGCCAATAGATACTCTTTTATACCAGATTGATACACATTTTTTAAAAGAGAGAAGGGGAACCTTTGCATGCACATACAGTCTCTATACCCAATTGATACTCTTTTATACCAGTTAGATACACTTTTATACCATATTGATACACTTTTTTTAAAAAAAAAAAAGGAAGCGGAACCTATGGATGCATATACAGTCTTTATACCCAATTAATACATTTTTATGCCATATTGATATACTTTTATACTACATTGATATACTTTTTAAAAAAAGAAAAGGAAATTCTTTGCATGCACATGCAATCCCTATACTCAGTTGATACTCTTTTATACCATATTGATACACTTAAATTCAACATCAGATATTCACTGACCTCCGTATTTTATCATTATTGAAACTAAAACTGAAGTTGAAGCCATTATTTTGTATCAATTTTGAGCAAATTTACAATGGAAAAAAATTATAGGAAGTTAATTTAATGCAGATTTTTGGAGATTTTATACAAAATTTATGGAATAAGAAAGATTAATTGAAGTATCGGAAAAGGTAAAAGAATGGAGGTTTGGGAGTTTAAATGGAAAGGAAATTGTGAATAAAAAGGAAAGAAAGAAAGAGAAAGTTACTTTAACGACATTTTCGGTTATGTTTAAGCGTATGACAGTAAAGGTTAGCTAGTGAAATTAGTTTGTGGCTATTTATAGGGTATTAAATTTTGAGTGCTATTTTTATGATATTATTTTAGTTTTAGGTGTTATTGCTGTCCTTTTCCCTAATATTTATCCATTAGTAACAGATTAATACAAAATTCAATATTAATATAAAAACCTATAACTCTTCAATTGCTTCATTTTACATTTTACTTTCCAAGTTTTCAGAGAGTTCTCATTATTTCCTCATCTTACTTTCATCTTACTTTTCTCATTCTCCTTATTCGTCAAGTTTTGATTTAGGTTTGTTTCTCTTCTTTCTCTTTTTTCTTGTGGAATTATGTTATAGTTAATTATTTTATGGAGTTAAATTTTTAATAAGTTGTCTTCAATTCTTCATTCTTCTTTATGCTCACATTTTATGTGAAGGAAACTTTCAGACAAGCTATTGTGACTAGTGACTTACAAATTGAACCACTGAGTATCCACATAATATTACTTTGAGAGATAGTAGTTTAAACGTCTTAGTAATTTGTCAACTTAATTTTAATTGGAACTACTCTATGACCATTTTTTTTTTTAATCTTTTTAGTGAAAACATTTAATTTTTTCTTCAATCACATTATAATTGTAAAAAAACCAAGAAAAAAAAACAAAAAAACAAAAAAAATCGATTAAAATCGAAATATAAAAATCGATTGTATATTGGTTTGATTTGGTTTATAGATTTAGAAAACCGACATTGTTGGTTTGATTATATTTTAATGAAAAACCGAACCAACCCGACCTATGTACCCCTAAGTGCTGGTATGATCGCATCCAAGTACAATACTTGGAATCTCACTATTAAATTGACATAAGGACAACATTTCTGTACAAAAGCATATCACATATATATATACAAGTACAAAAGCATCCTAAGAGAACTATGTAGACTAATTATTCTTGTACAAAAGAATCCTAAGAGAATCCTAAGCAAGAATCCTAAGAGAATACAAGAGAATGCTAAGTAACTATGTTTTCCTTTTGTTTCATCTTACTTCTCTTTTTATCTTCTTCCAATAGTTTGGTGTCACCATTAATTCCAACACCCCCCTTCAAGTTGGAAGGGAGAGAAGAAAGACCCAACTTGCAAAGATTCTGGAAATGGGAAGGTCCAAATAAAGGCTTGGTAAATATGTCAGCTAGCTGAGACGAAGACAAGACAAAGTTGAGGGAAATCAATCCTACAGTAAACTGTTGACGGACGAAGTGACAGTCAAGCTCGACATGCTTCATCCGTTCATGGAAAATGGGATTGCGGGCGATATGAAGAGCAGCTTGACTATCGGAATGAATAGGAATAGGTAGGATAGGAGGAGAAGATAAATTAGTTAATAAGCGATGGAGCCAAGTTAACTCAGCGACCAATCTCCTCATTTATCGGTATTCTGCCTCTGCAGAGGATAAAGACTGATAAAGTATCCGCTTATAGATCGGCGAGAGTCAATGCACGATGCCCAGTCAATACCACAATAAGCAAGAATAGAAACAGATGGATCTGTAGAAAAAAAAGACCTTGAGCTGGATATTGGCGTAGATACTGAACAACACGAAGAGCAGTAGTAAAATGTGGAACTCGAGGAGATTGTATAAATTGTGAAAGATATTGAACTACAAATGAGAGGTCCGGGTGCGTGTGGGTCAAATAGTTGAGCTTTCCAATAAGACGCCGATAAACAAGGGGATGTATGAGTAACTCGCCACTTTCAGCAGAAAGTTTACAAGAAGGATCCAAGGGAGAGTGAACCACTGGTAAGTAATCAAAATTATATTCAGTCAGTAGGTCAACTGTGAACTTTCTTTGACACAAAATTAGTCCTTGAGGTTTACAAATCACCTCCATGCCAAAGAAGTAATGTAAGTGCCCCAAGTCTTTGATTTGAAATTCTTTGTGCGAAAAATCCTTGAGATTTGAAAGTTCTGAAGGGTTGTTTCTTGTGAGAATAGTGTCGTCGACATACACGACGATGATAGATATGGAATCACCATCTTGCTTAAAGAACAAACTGTAGTCATTCAAAGAGGAAGAGAAACCTTTAAAGTTCAATGCAGCTGTGAGACGATAATACTACTTTCTGGATGCTTGTCGCAAACCATATAAAGACTTATGAAGTCGTAAAACTTGGTTGGGCCTTTCACTAGTCATGCTAGGAGGGAATTTCATGAATACTTCTTCCTACTAATTCCCATGTAAAAATGCATTATTTACATCTAATTGAGTCAAATCCCAACCTTTCTTAATGGCAACAGCAAGGAGGCATCTTATGGTAGTCATTTTGACCACGGGAGAGTATGTTTCATTAAAGTCTTCTCCCTTCTTTTAAGTATCTCCACGAACAACCAAACGTGCCTTCAACCTTTCAATGCTTCCATCTGAGTAATGCTTTACTTTATAAACCCATTTACAAGACAAAGCCTTCTTCCCAATAGAAAGCTCAACAACCGACCAAGTTTGATTAGCCTTTAGTGCTTCAAATTCAGATTGCATAGCTTGTTGCCAACCAGGGTGTTGTGCAGCTTGTGAAAAAATACTAGGTTCAGTGATTTGTGTAACATAATCCAATACCTGTTGATTTGAAACAGAAAGAGCATAGATAGGCAACTCTTGTGGGGTAACAGGATTAAGAAAACATGAAGAGATGTCAGTAAGCACAATAGAATTACATAAGTAATCATTTAAGTAAGCAGGATTTTTGACCACCCTAGTTGATCTTCTAGCTACAGGGGAAGAATAGAAGGAGTAGGTGTATCACTAAAAGAAATACTAGGATTAGAAGTGACTAGAGCATTAAAAGGAATATTAGATTGAATAGTAGGATAACAAGTATCATCAAAAGTAGGAGAAGAAGAAAAAATAGGTGGAGTAGAAGTAAAAGTTGTAGAAAATGGAAAAATAGACTCATGAAAGTGTACATCTCTAGAGACAAATATTCTTTTGGTTGAGAGTTCTAAGAGTTTGTAACCTTTCTTGTTAGGAGAATAGCCAATGAAGACACAGGGTGTAGCTATAGGAGCAAACTTAGGTCTATTATGAGATAGGGTAGACGCATAACAGCGGCATCCAAATGATCTGAGAAACTCATATGAGGGTTCCTAGCCAAAAAGTATCTGGTATGGGGTCTTTCCCTTAAGAACAGAAGAGGGGAATCTGTTGATCAAGAAGGTAGATGTAAGGACACATTCCCCCCAATAGCAAATAGGTAAATGAGACTGATGTAGAAGAGCTCTAGAGGTCTCAAAAAGATATCGATGTTTTCGTTCAACAATACCATTTTGTTGAGGGGTCCCAATACATGAGGTTTGATGAAGGATACCTTGAGAGAAGAAATATTCAGAAATCATTGTGCTAGTACCTAATTCTAGAGCATTGTAAGATCTGATGATTTTAACTTTGCAATTAAATTATCTATCTGCCATAGATAGAAAATGTTTGAGCATGAAGAAGGCATTGTTTTTAGTATTAAGAAGATAGTCCATGTACATCTACTAAAGTCATCAACAATAGTAAGGAAATACCTATAACCATCATGAGTAGGAGACCTATCCAGACCCCAAGTGTCAATGTGAATTAACTCAAATATATGCTTAATTTTGATAGAACTAAGGGGAAATGGTAATTTGGATTGCTTAGCTAATGGACAAATATCACAAGTACAATAAAAATTAGAAGAAGAAGAAAGGAAATTCATAGTTTTCATTGCATAAAGGGGTAAATGCCCTAACCTAATGTGCCACCGTTTTACATTAGAATTTGAGCTTGCATAGACTGAATTACTAAGATTATTACAATTTGGAATGGGAAAACTGAAAAGTGATCCTAAGTTATTCTGAGGAACGCTGGGATGTAGAAACTGCAGAAACAGAGAATTGAAGAATGTATATTCCATTTTTAGATTGACCAAGAACCTGAGGGATCTTCACTAAAGGGTCCTGCATGAAACAATGAGTAGACGAAAAATTTAGAAAACACTGAAATTATTTGCAGAAACCATTGACAGAAATTAGATTGATTTTGAATAAAGGAACAAATAAGACATTGTGAAGAATTAACTTAGAGGAAAAAGTGATAGAACCTCCATATGTGACTTTTACTCTAAAAGAATTAGGAAGACTGATAAAAAAAGGAAAGGGCAAAGGATGAATATTGGAGAAAAAATTGGCATCATATGACATGTGTTGAGAAGCACCTGAGTCAATGATCCAAGAATCAGTATTCATGTAAGTGAAATAAGCAACATGATTATTGAAAATATTACCAGCACACTGAACCATATTAGCGACATCTGAAGTTAAATTTCCTGGATTACCAAGCTCAGCATTCTTCAGTAGTTAAAGCAAGCTAGTAGTTTGTTCAGGTGTGAAAGGGTTCCCACCTCCTTCAAAAGATGCAGTGTGTTGCGCATTAGGTGTTCCAAGAACTGCATTACTCTTGATCCCTACTTGAAACTTCTGATTTTGATTTTGATTTTGATTCTTTATGAATTGGAAATCAACAGGGAGCCCGATAATTCTGTAGCATTTTTCAACAGTATGTCCTGGTTTCCTACAGTGATAGCAGACCAAGTTGTTCTTTCTACCTTTGGGCATATGGTTTTGAGACCTGGGACCTAATTGTTGTACAGCCAGATAGGAAGAAGAATCAGTAGGGAATTGAAGGCTGATATGGATCTCTATTTGCTTCTCATCTTGAATCAAAAGAGGGTAAGCAAGGTTCACATTAAGAAGGGGAGAAATCATAAGTATATTGCTTCTCACAGAACCATAAGTATCGTTCAATCCCATCAAAAACTGAATTATCCTTTCATCTTGAAAATACTTCAACATCTTGTCCTTCCCCCCACATGAACAATCACACATACAAGTTTCAGAACAATGCAGAGCATCAAGCTCATCCCAAAGGAGCTTGAGTTTAGTGAAATAACCTGCTATGTCACTATTTTCCTGCACTAAATCATTGATCTCTTTTCGCAGGTGATAGAGTTTGGCCCCATTGGACTGGCCAAACCTATCTTCAAGATCATTCCAGAGACCTTCAGCAGTCGTAGAGTAAAGAACACTGGACGTTATCTCCTTTGAGAGGGAGTTAAGCAACCAGGAAGTAACCATGTCATTACAACGATTCCAAAGGTTATATGAAGCAGAATTAGAAGCTGGTGACCTGCAACTCCCATCTATGAATCCAAGTTTATTTTAGCTGAGAGTGCAATACCAAGAGGTCGTTTCCAACCAACAAAACCATGCCCATCAAAAATTGCATTGACAAGATTCATGCCAGGTGAATCTGATGGATGAAGAAAGAGTGGATTACAGGAATCTATAGCTTGAGATCCACTGTCTACAGTGACATTAGAAGTGATGGTTTCCTCAGGAATTGTTGTCATTTTGGAATGTAGAAGAGTTGAACAAGAAGAATGAGGAAGAGATTAAGATTAGAATAGCCTATAGCTTTGATACCATGTAGAAGATGAAGAAATTTGTGAAGAATTTTCTCTATGTGTTTTAATCATCTTGATATCATATATATATATATATATATATATATATATATATATATAAGTACAAAAGCAGAATCCTAAGAGAATCCTAAGCAAGAATCCTTAGAGAATACAAGAGAATCCTAAGAGAACTATGTAGACTAATTATTCTTGTACAAAAGAATCCTAAGAGAATCCTAAGAGAATCCTACGCAAGAATCCTAAGAGAATACAAGAGAATGCTAAGTAACTATGATTTCCTTTTGTTTCATCTTACTTATCTTTTGATCTTCTTCCAATAGTTTGGTGTCACCATTAATTCTAATATTCTGTTTCACACTCTTAGGGTTCGTTTGGTTTGAATACAAGTTATCCATACAAATTATGAATTTAGTAGGCAAATAAATCCATATAGATCCAATCTTCAATTCATGGTTCAGAATAAATGGCGTTTCTTTTTCTTTTTCTTGCCTTGTCTGTAATGAAACAAATTTAAGTAGAGACATTTTCTCCCTGCAAAATGTTGTCAAAAAATGACATTATGCATGCATCACTTGACAACGAGCAATTGGGAATAGTGACAAAATCAATAAAATTAAACAAATTAAAACGATACGATAGATTGAAACGACTAATGCATAAGTATATAACATGACCAAATATAAGGCTCAAAATTTTTGTATCAATTTAAATCATCAAACAAAGTTTGGAACCAAAATACTATCTTATATAATAGTAATAATTTCACTCCCCGTACAACAACGATAATATATCCGGTGTATCTCTAAAGTAAAGTTTGGGAAGGATATATTCTACGCTAACCTTACTACATTATAATTTCACTCCTCTAGCAAATCTCTTCTGACTCTTTAGGTAAAATCAGAATAGGGCAAGATATACACAGATTATACCCCTATAGGCCCTATCTTTATGGAGTAAAGAGGCTATTTTTGAATTTCGATGGACTCACAGCTCTAAATGAAAAAATTTCGAAGCAAGATTGCAAGACTAATACTATAACAACGAAATCTTCTAGACTCTTTTTAATGTGTTAGAATTACCTAAAATATCGAAATGATGCAATCACTGACATTTTTCTTCCTGTTGTTTTTGCTTTTTAAGAAGAAGAAGAGATTCATGCACTGACTCTGACTGATTTCAATTAGCCATCACGGGTCCCAGATCCCCTTCTTTGAATTTTAATAATAAAACGTTTTATTTTTGAGAATCACTTCTATATCCTAATTTTATTTTCGAATCTTTAGTACCCAATTCAATTTGTTGGAAAAATCATCACAGCTCGCCACTATCCTGCCCGATGCAAAAAAAACATAACGTACATAATACTGAAAAGGAGGATAGAATTTTGTCATTCTTTTTAGATGGAATAGTATGAGAGAAATCATATGACTAGGAAAGAATGCAATATAAACACAATGGTTGAATGCGCGTAATGGATCGGATTCAATGTTGTGTAAAAGATTGAACCCATCAAATTTAAATCCGTATTGCAATATAATGGAAACAAACATGTCACTCTACTATTTTACAACTTGGCAATTTGTGTTGCCACCTTTCATTTTTTAGCATAGTCCAAACAAAATGTACAGCGAAGTAGTCCAAAACTTTTTCGTTATAAATAAGGCGTCCAGTGTCCTATCTTTCTTTCAAATTATAAGGTACACACAAAAAAAGAGTTCTTTTTATGTAAAATTTTGAATTGCAATTATTTTGCATTTTTTCCAACAAGTGAAGACAATTTCTGTGAGCATTTTGAGAATTCATCAAATGGCAACTTTAAGCAGATTCTTGAAGAAAAAAAGATCATTATGCAATAATAATAATAATGCTGATTTGATCAGAGCAGCTAGCAACAGATTGTTCACTACAGAGCCTTTAGTTGATTCTCCCAAACTACAACTTCCTCATACTAACATCAAGTCTCAAGTTTCTCAAGTCAGTTCAACTTTTTCTACTCAATTTTCAAGTGTTAACTAAGAATATATAAAGAATTACAGAGTTAAAGCTGAAATTGTTTTTTGGCTATGGCATTTATGTTTCTTTCTAGCTCAAACAAGTCCGTTTAGACGAAATTTCAAAGATACTCAACTCGTCTTATTATGTGATAAATTGACATGTTAAAATCTCAATTTTTCAGCTAATTGGGAGAACACCTATGGTTTATCTTAACAAAGTGACAGAAGGATGTGGAGCTTATATAGCTGTGAAACAGGAGATGTTTCAACCTACTTCTAGCATCAAAGACAGGTACAAAAGCTGTACTCTTTAAGTCTTATGTGCTAAGTTGTGCAGACTCTTCATTTTTTATGCCGCATACGTGTCAGATTCTTCAAAAATGCACTAATTTTGGCAAATCCAACGCGCACCCATTGACATTTTTTACTAGTCCGAGCGACATAGCTTATGCGTACATCACTTCTGTGCTTCCACTATATATGCTTTAAGAATAAGAATTTGCTTGTTTATGCACCAGACCAGCATTGGCAATGATCAATGATGCAGAAAAGAAAGGCTTGATATCGCCTGGAAAGGTAAGTTAACGCGATTCGTCCATTCATGGAGCGTCTTTAACTAGTGGAAGAACTTAAAACTCCTGTAGTATGTGTTATCTCTGACATGCTTCTTGATTGTACCAGACAACATTGATTGAGCCAACGTCAGGAAATATGGGGATCAGTATGGCATTTATCGCAGCAATGAAAGGCTACAAAATGGTTTTGACGATGCCCTCGTACACGAGCACGGAAAGGAGAGTGACAATGAGAGCATTTGGAGCTGATTTAATCCTAACTGATCCAACCAAAGGAATGGGAGGCACTGTTAAGAAGGCTTATGAACTTTTGGAATCTACGCCTAACGCTTTCATGCTTCAACAATTTTCTAACCCTGCAAACACGCAGGTACCTAGCTATCCATCATCATCTCATTTACCCTTCTTACTAGACTTTGTTGGATTCTCACCTGCTTCATACCGAAAACAGATTCACTTCGATACAACTGGACCTGAAATATGGGAAGAAACTCTGGGTAATGTTGACATATTTGTCATGGGAATAGGGAGTGGAGGCACTGTTACCGGTGTTGGACAATATCTGAAAACCAAAAATCCTAATGTCAAGGTAAATCCAATACAATCAATGTACTACTATTGATTCCTCCAACCAATAAGTACACCAATTTTCCACGTCTCTCTCCATTTAAGATCGTCTTAGTTAATCCAACGCTAAAAGTACATATAACACCATTCTTATATTTTATCTTCTCTTTGCTAGATATATGGACTCGAGCCAACTGAAAGCAATGTATTGAACGGAGGAAAACCAGGTTATTTTCCCTTTGTCTGTGACAACCTTGTAGTCATGAAGTATCGAATTTACAGGTGTTATTAAAAATAATGATTGCTAACAGTCTTGTGACGATCAACTATACAGGTCCGCATCACATAACTGGAAATGGGGTCGGATTCAAGCCAGATATCCTTGACATGGATCTAATGGAGGAAGTACTGATGGTATGTTAAGTTCTTTGTTAATAATTTTTCTCCTGAAATTGAAAAATAACAATAGAATTATGCAATTACACTGTAATTAGAGCTAATTATTTGTTTCGGTAACTGAACTGATCTGTTCTTATTGCGTTTCAGGTTTCTAGTGAAGACGCTGTAAACATGGCTAGGGAGTTGGCAGTGAAGGAAGGGCTCATGGTAAATTTCAGATTACTGCAACTTTCTTTTAAAACTAACAGATAAACAAGGATTAAATGCGCCGCTCCACCTGATTTGTGCAATGATAAAGGGGTTTTCTATGATCATCGACCATAGGAGTAGAAATGAAGCATTAGTCGTAATCAATTTTATCTTTGTTGCTCCTGGAAACAAACATTCAAGAACTATTTGACGTAATATGTGTCCTGATAGTCCAAAGCCTTGATGATCACTCACATTTTGATAAAATGTGATAGATCTTTCCACCCAAAGCTGCATTGTATCCATCTATAGTTTAAGTGTGTTGTAACTCCGTTATACCGTGTAGTGAAGCTTTATTTTTTGTAGGTCGGGATATCGTCGGGAGCTAATACAGTAGCAGCTCTTAGACTTGCTCAAAAACCAGAAAACAAAGGCAAACTCATAGTGGTATGAATATATATCAGATTCATGCTAACATACCACCATCAGTACTTTTTCCTTTCTAATTAATTATAGATGTAACTTCTTGGTTTTGAATTACAGACGGTACACGCAAGTTTTGGAGAGCGATATCTGTCGTCTGTTCTGTATCAAGACCTGAGGAAAGAAGCCGAGAACATGCAACCTGTTTCAGTCGATTAAATATTACTTATGGAGATTTATATTACAGTCATTGTGTCTATGAGAAAAATGTATGATCTTATTTCTAAATGTCTACTGTTGGATGATTACCTTTATAAATCCTGCTATTGTTATTTCTTAGCTTGTTTATCAAATCAGCAAAGTTAATTTATTGTTAGTTTTGATATGAATGACTGCAACTTCAAATGGATTGCTATTTCATTCATACTCCTTCCCTTCCCTTTAACTCGTTACATTTTGTATGGACTTTGATCAACATTTTAAGGTGTATTTTTTCATCATATCAGATTATTATTTCAATTTAGTTTTGAAGATTTGTCAAATTGACTCACGCGAACAATAATAGACGTTTTGTATGGTGCAGCAGCAATCACAACTTTTTCTTTTTGGGGCTCATTCTTTCACTTGGGATTTTATAATTGGGCTTCTTCCTGACTACGTGCATCTTGAAAGTAAATTTTCAACACTTTCACCTAAATAAGTACACCTTAAGAGAGTATAAACTGATATCAAGCTCCATGTAAATTTCTCATGTGATATGTTTTTTTTTTTTTCCAATGATCCTTTAATTTTAAAACTAGCATAGACAGTATGAGGTTTAAAATGGCATGCAGACAGTTCTTAAATTTTCTAGCTTCATATTTTTAAAGCATTTTATTTGTACATTAACGAATCATTTGGTAGAGTGTATTGGCAAAAATAATGCGTGTATTAATTAATGTGTATTGTGAATACCTTGTTTGGTATATTTTTTAGTCAATGTATTAGTTATACACTCTACTGTGTATTAAGGTGTGTATTACTAATACCACCCATTTTCTATGTATTAGTAATGCAAAGTCTTTAATACAGGCATTAACTTGTTAAATGACCTTAATACCCCTCAATTTCCCTCTCTAAATATTTCACCATTCCTTTTCCCGCCATTTTTATTTGCAATAGTGAATCTTTTCAAAACATTTCACAAATTTTTTCCATCATTTTAATCTACAACAATGAATAATTGATTTAAATAATTGTAACATATTTTTGTTTTGCTTCGAGGGTCTTTAGAAAGATTAAAAGAAAAATTGAGACTATTTCTAAATTTTACGTCTTATATTTTATTTTTGTTTCGACTATGTTAATCCGTTGGCATACTATTTCATACGCAAAGACGAAGGTCTTGCAATTAATCCTAAACCTTTATATACTAGTTCAACAATACTAATTATATTTGAGATGACAAAAAAAAATTGTTACAAAAAAATGTACAAAATCAAAGAAGGGTATTTTTGTAAACAAACATTTCTTTTATAAAAATTATGTAAGATGTATTACTTCTTAATTCTTATACATCAAATCAAACAATGTATAAGAAATAATATATGCATAATTAATACATATATAAGTAATACAAGCATTACTAATACAAACATTATTAATACACTATATTTTGCATTGATCTTATACACTCTACCAAACGACCCCTAAGGAGCTATTTATATTAAAACTACAAACTTTTTATATAGCAAAATTACAAAGTTCAAAAGAGCATTTATGTGATGTAAGTACCTCGAAGCTATACTCAAAATCTCAATGACATATGTTTCTATTACAGCCCCCACACCCACCTCAAACTCAGTTTCTTGAATTTTTTTGCTGACATGTGGCAATGTCAGCAAAAAAAGTTGATCACAAAATATTCTGCTACTTGCCTGTTTCTAGTGACGTCAGCCAAAAGATGCACAAAAATATAAGAAAAATAAGTTTAGATAGTAATAGAACCCTCATAAAATTTAGGAATGTCAAAACAACGTCGGATATAGGTTTGGAGGCATGATAGCTTTTTTGCTTTAGCCAGAAGAAAAATGATAGCTCTTCTATTACAGTATAGTATAAATATAACGTTCACTCACACCAGCACAAACCGACCTTAGCTCAGTTGGTAGAGCGGAGGACTGTAGTGTGTCTGCTGAGATCCTTAGGTCGCTGGTTCGAATCCGGCAGGTCGGATCTTTTTCATAAAATAATTTTTTTATTGGACAATTATGTTTTAAAATAAAATTTGTGTAAAGGGAAGTTAATATGGGGTTAATTGGGAAATCGAAGCAAGGTGAAGGATCATATAATTAATTAACTGAGCTACTAACATTTTTTCAATAATTATGAAATTTAAATCAACTTGCATAATGTATATATATAGATATATATTCTACAACTTTATGACGAGCTCCAAATTCATAATAGTAAATAATTACAATATGCCTCATATGTATATATTTTTTTGCTAAATGTCCTCATATTCTTTTTCCATATAATTGTGATATTCTTATTAAATGCAAATAAGGAGTGAAAAGGTTATAATCATTTTTTTTGTTGTGACTTTCTACAATTAGAATGAGGAGATAAGAGAATAATAGACAAGTTGAAAATTTGACATAATTTGCATAAATCCTTCAATAGATAACCGTCCCTTTTTAAGTGCTTACTTAATTCATATCTCAAAGAAAATTCACTCTATTATTGGACTGAAACATCACCGCAAGCTTAACTCCATCATTTAATATGTTATTTCTTGTTTAGTATACCAAATTCATAACGGGTTTCATAATACATTAAAAAATGATGTTTAATTTTTTATATTGATAAGATAAGTGGTGCAAATGTGTAATTCGTTAGGCTCGTTGTTGAAGAAGGCAAATTGAGTGTATTAATTTTCTTAGATGTCTGAATTAAATCTAACAATCAAAGATTCTTGTAAATAGTACTGGAACATTGAATTTCAAATTTGAAGTCATGGAAAAAAAACAATGTTTAACTAGTTAGTACAAAGTTTGACAATTCCAGATGATTTATGAATAAATATAGTAGATATTGTGTTTAAAATTGTGATCCTGTTGTGACTAGTAAATGCGAAATTTTCCATTCTTCAAAAGGTGTAGTGTCGAAGTTATTTTAGCCCAAATATTCAATAGCAATGCAACCTAAATTCTGGACTTATTTGCTTCTGACGCTAGCATATGGATAAAATATCTAAAAAATGCAATTGGCCAAATTGGATATATAAAAAGTTATCCGACCCAGTCGAAAATAAAATTTTGGAGGCTTACATCTCCCAGCTACACCACCAAATAAATCACCCACTCAAAATTATTTACTAGAAAAAATAATTTATTTTCAGTCTCTCACTTAATTAATTAAAATGATATTATGATATTTGAAATGTTTGTCCGACACTTACTTTCCCAAGTTGTAAAATAAATCTTTTTTTTTTCCTTCAAAAATTCCTAAAACAAGTAAAATACAGGTTGTTTTAAATCTAAAATCGGTGTACACGAATGATGGCCACATTTGATAATTAAATTATACAAAATCAGTTACATGTTTCAAAAATTAAAATCAGTTTTTATTTATTAGTCCATTATTCTTACTTCTTTTGTTAATGGATTTAATGGAAAGTAGCAAAGCCAATTAGGCAGCATTCAAATTCATGCACTGAAGTTTGTTTGTTTTTGGATAGGCCTAGCCGCTTGTAATTACTTTTATCATCTCAAATTATATATCATGATTTATAAAAATAATAATCTTAAAATTATTTATTATTTTAAAAATTCAAGATAATATTTTTTTTCATTTTATCATTAATAATAATTATTTTGAAGATTAAAAAATATTATATTTTAAAACATAATCAAGAATAAAGTAAACAGAAACTTCTACTTATTGATATCTTCTTAATAAAAATGTAAAAAAAAAAAACACCATAGATAATTCGAAACAAAAAAAAAATATTGATTAAGTATAAGGAGGGGGGATGGGGCAGTTATCATTGTCTAATATATGTGTGAATTATCTACTTTGTTTTTAGTTTGCCTCTCTTTTTTTTTTCCAAATATCTCTTTTTCACAATTTTCTTTTCGTGATTTATGGGTGCCATAAATTATTTATCAATTTATGTGCTTTTATTTTTCATTTTATGTAAATTCTGAAATATTTATATTTTTTTCCAAATATATCAAAATTACTATTTATTTGAATTGTAATTTTTTGATGTGATGTTCTCTAAATTGGGGTGGAAATAAAATTTTTATCAAGGAGCTCAATATATTTTATATATATTTGTTATTTTTTTATTTCCTTAGAAGGCGATTAACAGATAACTAGTGAGTGAAACTAAAAATCAAACTCTCAAGAAAATATCAATGGTCTTTGTTGAACAAAAGTAAACAAAAAATAAATGACTTTGATCTCATGTTGACCTTTACTTTGACTACTAATAAGAGGTTGAGGTTTGACAAACTATTTTAGGAGTCCTTAGTGACTCATTTTTCGTGACATAGGCATTATTTCATTTGATTTAAAATAATATAACTATCCATAAAATAAATCATTATTCTGTCTTTAATTTAGTTAAATTAAATGTAAATTAAATGGTATAAATGAATTATACGTCAAATAGATGCTTATGAATTTACCTGTTGAGAAAGTTAAGAGTAAGGCTTCAAACTCTACTTAACAATTCAACGCTTTTTTTTATACAAATGTTGAGATTGAATAAGGGATGTGGAGCTTATACACCAAAAATAAAGCACACTAGTCAAGCAGTATTTTCAATAGTAAGCTACGTTTTAGTTATCTCTTAACCTATACAAAAGTTGAGGTTGAATAAGGGATGTGGAGCTTGTACATCGAAAAACAAAGCACACTAGTCACGCACTATTTTCAATAGTAAGCTATGTTCTAGTGATCTCTTAACCTATAAACTTTTGCATACAAATCTTACCGTAATGAAACTTTTGATGTGTAGTAGCTACTTTTTGCTCTCCTTATTAGTGCTGACTCTACTAGGTATAGAAAAGGAATCTTCTATAAATTGCATTATTGATTGATGACCTAATTTTGAAAGCAATCAAGATGCCATTTTTAGGAGGAGGAAGACTCTTCGGACTCTTCTTTTAGTTGAATGACTTCGTATGTTTATCTTTATTGAGAAAAATAAAGTTAAGGCTACATGTGCTTTACTTCTACAGGGTTGGGTTCTAGTGGCAAACTCTCAGGTTATATGGACCCATATGCGATAAAAGTGAACATCTGAGTGTCTCTATATCTCTTATCATGTGTGTATATGGGGTTCATCTGTACTGACGTTTTGGCTTGCTTTTTTTCAAGTGTCACTAGTGAAATATTCTGTTAATCAAGAAAGTTTTTTAGTGACAAGACCTAAAGATATAAAAAGTGATTATGCTAACATGAATAACATAAGTCAAATGAAAGTGATCACATACCAATGATAGATTTTCTGTGTTCAGTCAATATATGCTGAGTACATTGATTCCTAAGGAATCCCTAGAAAAGTTATTGTCCAATAGGTACACGAAACCAAAATTTTGTTTTAACATCATAAATAATGATGCCAACCCGCAGACACAGTCCTCTCTACTTCTCGTTCAATGCTTAAAGCACAACATGCTCCGCTTCAAAAATGGGAATTTCTGATGAATTTGGTGGACAAACGAACTAGATAGATGTGTGGGACAATGAACTCATAATACATACTTGTGAGGCTATAGTGAAAGGGAAGGAATTCAAATCGATATTTTAATTTGGCACAACTTTACATCCCCCAAATAATTGAAATATTGTTAGGTTCATCTCTCTGAATTTGAACAGTTGAGGCACTCCTGAAAGGATCTTCTTCATTAATCAATTCACGTTATTTTCTATTGAAAACTTATCAATCGATTATCTCATACATGTTGCTCTCCGCCTTCTTTCTATGTAGTAAATCCAAGTAATAAAAGTGACAAAAAATGAAATTAAAAATGTTTTGTAGTTAGTTTTTGTCATCTGAAAAAATTAGTATCTGCCTAGTTAGTACCCTCCTTGATTTTGAAATAGCATTTTTTTTAATGCATAGCAATTTACCGGCTAAAAGGTCGAATGAATCCTTTGGTGCCTATTCCAACAAACAAATTATTTCTTATTATTACTTTACTACTTTTTTTTTAATTACATTGAAATGTAATAATAATATAGATAAGAGGAAATTACTCATAATGGTAAGCACCACTTACCTTCAATTTTATGATCGCGAGTTTGAGGGATCTTGAGGAAGGAAAAAAAACTTAAAATTAATATTTCTTAAGTCATTATTTTTTTTTTATTAAAAAGAAATTGAAGAATGCATTTTTTTGGCAAATAATGTTAAATGCAAAGCCACATAGGAATATCCGTCAACACTATTACGTAATCAGAATTCCCATATTACAAAAACCTGGGTATTATCGTAAATATCATCTCTGCTGAGGTCAAATGCATTCCACTCACCTAACCTCTAGTTACTTTAACCAACCCTTAACCCAAGTTGTTGAGCAACGAGACAAAAAAAGTAACTAAACATAATAAAGACAATACTCTACAATATACTCAATCTGATAAATAATATGAGTAATTATATCAACTTTAAATATAATAAAGTGGACTTAAATATTTAAATAATTTATCATTTTCTTTAAAATTAAAAAGTATTATTGAATATTTATTTTTAATAATTTAAATAAATAAAAATATACAAGGAAGTATTATACTATCCCTATATCATTTGCACATAAAATTTTAAACTTGTGATACTGACCGTAGAATAATAATTATATTAATTATAAAAATATTTAAATATTAATGATATATAATTTATTGCACATGATAAAATGATAAACACTAATTAGCATGCTATAATAGGTTAAATTGTCTCTTTAATTTTAATTCTATATAAATATCATTCATGAGATAATGATATTTAAAATCTCTATAATAAGAATTGAAAACGGCCTACTTATTGCAACAAGTTAAAATACATAAATACTCAATTTCCTTTCTATTTTACCTCTTGATATGGCTTTTTTTTTTAATCATCATGCATAGGCTAGTTTTCGTGTATATTGTTTAATTTTTTGAATTACTTAGGGTTGCTTGGTAGAGTGTATAAGAATAATGCAAAATATGATGTATTAATAATGCTTGTATTAGTAATGGTTGTATTAGTTATACTTGCATTAGTTATGCTTGTATTTTTCTTATGCAGTGTTTGATTCGATGTATTAAAAAAACATGAATTACATAATTTCTAATTTTTTTTTTTACATAATACCCTCAATATATATGTTGGAAAGGATGCAGAATTTTTTTTGACGGGGAATAGAGTCTTTAAACATGTTAATGCATGCATTAGATTTATTGCATTACTAATGTCATGGATTTTGAGATATTAGTAATACACACAACACAATAGGGTAAAAAGGTATATCAAATAAGATACAACTAATACACATTAAATTAATGCATGCATTAACATTTCAATACACTCTACTAAATGACCTTTTAATATAATAGGTAAGTGCATTGTGTTGTTGCCTCGTTGGTATTCATTGTAGTTTTTTGTTCTTCAAATTCTATTACTATTTTTTTTTATACTTTCATTATATCTTTTATAGATAATTTTTGTCTCGAACTGAGATTTACGATACAATTTGTTTAGTGTCATTCTCAAATTCCTCTTTATGAAATTACATTAAATATGTTGTTCACTGCTAATAGGAAAATTTTGAGGAATATAACTAGCAAATCTTGCAAATCCACAGAATTAATTTTTATTTTTTTTCCAAATCTCAATTTTGTAGAAAAATTTGAACAATAAATGACATATTTATTTGAGAGGAGTAAATTCCCCCAAAAAGGAAAAATTACAAAAAAGGCAAAAGTAGAAAAAGGCCCACATAAAAATAACAGCTGTTAGGGCTTGGACTGAAAATGCAAACTGCGTGATATTTCACACACACAAACACACACTATACATATATATAAAGAGAGAGATTCCGGCAAGTTCGGAATATCGCCGGCGACTTTTCCGATCTTAACACTGGACCACTGATTCGCGCGAAAAAATCCCATTCACCATTAACCCTCTTCCAAAATTCTCGCTTCGTTATTATTTTTTTAAAAAAATCAAGAAAAAAAAGAGCCAAATTTATATAGATAAAGTACAGTTGTGTGGGGTAAGGGGAGTGGGTGAGGTAAACGGGGGTAGGGGGTGGTTGATTTGAACTTTGGGATCGGAAAAATGGGAAATCTTGGGTTTTAGGAAACTTACAGGGGTCTTTACTGAAATTAATTTGTTACTCATTTTCTTGATTATGAAAAAAAATTAAGTTTTTTGATTGATCAAAAAAAATTTCAGGTGGGTTTTAACAATTTTTGGAGAAGATATACAAATATAATTTTTTTGGGTGAATTTTTAGGGGGTGCATGCAATCTGGGGGTGGAGGTCAGCAAGGTGGTGTCGCCGGCGCCGGTGGTGGACATGGGCGGAACACGGCGGCATCAGCCTCAGCTTCTCCTTCTTCATCATCTTCTGCTGCCTCTCATATGGGGTTGGATCAGCAGCAGCAACAGCAGCTGCATCAACAACAGCAACAACAACGCCAGGTTAGGGTTTAAACAATTTTTTCCTGAAGTGGCATTTTTGTTTTTTTCTGAAGTAGGATTGATGTTTTTTGTTCTATTTTGGAAGTGGGTTTTGGTTAATTATGTGAATGGTGATGTTATTTAACACTTGGTTTGAAGTGAAATGGGTTTGCTTGCTATGTCAGAGACATGCTCGCTCTTGTTCAATTAGCATTGAGGTGGCAGCTTCAGAACTACTTTTTTTTTCGATAACAGTGTTGTCAGGGCCAGCTTTTGCGCATCTTCACTAAATCATACCAGGGCCAGCTTTTGCGCATCTTCACTAAATCATACCTCCACGTGATACCTGACACCTTCCACCAGCAACAAATATCAGTTAACTATGTTCACCAAGCCCAGGACAGATGGGAAGAAGGACCTAGTCTTTTTTTTTTTTTGTCTTTATTGGGATTTAACAGTGTTCGCCAAACCTCTGATTCTCAACCAACTTCATTGACCACTAGGCCACACCGTAAGCTTTGAAAGTTTGAGGATTTTGAAAATCATGGCATGATGGAGAGGGTGATTTGCTTTGTCTAAGCAAGAACAATTTGTTTGTGCTGAAAAATGTATCAGCACCTGTTGATTTTTTTTATAGTTATGCAGCTTCACTTTTCTGGGAAATCAACTGTGTATCTTGGTTTGCCCTCTAATGGAAGTGTTAAGTTTCACCAAGCGTATGTTGTCTAGCTTGTTACGATTCCTACTTTCCCTTTTCTTGATAAAGATAGTTCCCATCTTTTTTTTCCTTATTTCAAGTGCTTGTGTCTGGCAGGTCTATATTTTAACCTTGACCTCTTCAAAAGGTTTAGATTTCAAACGGTATCGGAAGTTCATGTGATTCTTAACTGCAATGATGTTCTCAACTCATACCAGATTAACTGTCATTGCTCAGATTATGGAATGCCATCTTCTATTTCGTCCACACATATGACACATTTCGTCCACATTTGATGCTTAATGATAACTCTAAAAAGTTGCGAGTGTTCTCATGTCTAAAATTTTGCCTGTAATTGGTTTCTTCGTTGATTATCCTTAACAGGAAACAGATTTATGAAAAAGTGAACTGAAAAAGACGAATTACAGCACAGGACGAAATAAGATGTTGCTTTGTATTTGATATTTCTGAGTTGATTATCCTTAATGGGAATCAGATTTATTAAAAAGTGAACTGAAAAGACGAATTACAGCACAGGACGAAATAAGAAGTTGCTTAACCAAACTAGAGGATTTTTTTATTTGATTTCTGAGTTGATTATCCTTAGCAGGAAACAGATTTATGAAAAAGTGAACTGAAGAAGACAAATTACAGCACAGGACGAAATAAAATGTTGCTTAACCAAACTAGAGGATTTTTGTATTTGATTTCTGAGTTGATTATCTTAACAGGAAACAGATTTATGAAAAAGTGAATTGAAAAAGACGAATTACAGCACAGGACGAAATAAGATGTTGCTTAACCAAACTAGAGGATTTTTGTATTTGATTTTTGAGTTGATTATCCTTAACAGGAAATAGATTTATGAAAAAGTGAACTGAAGAAGACGAATTACAACACAGGACGAAATAAAATGTTGCTTAACTAAACTAGAGGATTTTTGTCCATTATGTGCTTAGGGTGCTGCAAATTACCCTAGAAATTCTTTCATGCTTTTGACTGGCAGTATTTGACCTTCATCATTGATCAACTTTGTAAGTTGTACCAGTTTCTCTCGAGTTACTTGTGTACTTTGTAGCTATAATATTTTCCGTGTACTTCTGTTGCTTTGCTTGATTCCTTCTTCTGATATCTGTAGAGATGGTTGTTCCTTTTTTATTTTTGATGTTAAGTTCCACCAAGTGCGTGTTGTCTGGCATGTTTTGATTCCCACTTTTGCTTTTCCTGATAAAGATAGTTCCCACCTTTTCTTCCTTATTTTAAGTGCTTGCCTCTGCCAGGTCTATAATAGTTTAACGTTGCCCTGTTCAAAAGGTTTATATTTCCAACAGTATTGGAAGTCCATGTGATTCATAACTGCAATGATGTCTTCAACTCATACCAGATTAACTGTCATTGCTCAGAGTTATCGAATGCAATCTTCTATTTCGTCCATACATATGCCACATTTTGTCCACATTTGACACTAAATGATAACTCTAGAAAGTTGTAATTGTCCTCATATCTAAATTTTACTGTATTTGATTTCTGAATTGATTATTTTTTAGGAGGAAACAAATTTTTCAAAAAGTGAACTAAAGAAGACGAATTACAGCACAGGTTGAAATAAGTCTAAATTTTACTGTATTTGATTTCTGAATTGATTATTTTTTAGGAGGAAACAAATTTTTCAAAAAGTGAACTAAAGAAGACGAATTACAGCACAGGTTGAAATAAGATGTTGCTAAACCAAACTAGAGCATTTTTCTATTTGATTTCTCAGTTGATTATCTTTAAAATAGAAACAAATTTATTAAAAAGTGAACTGAAGAAGGTGCATTACAGCACAGGACGAAATAAGATGTTGCTTAACCAAACTAGAGGATGTTTGTCCATTATTTGCAAATTTCCTAGAAAGTCTTTCGTGCTTTTGACTTTCCAAGTATTTGACCTTCAGCATTGATCAACTTTGTCAGTTATACCAGTTTCTCTCGTGTTTCTTGTATGCTTTCTAGCTATCATATTTTCCATGCACTTATGTTGTTTTGTTTGCTTCCTACTTCTGATATCTGGAGAGATGGTTTTTCCTTTTTTTATTTCTGAAATAATATTTTACCAGGTATGTTTTCAAATAAATTGTCAAGACTTGCTATCTTGAATCATGATATCTGCTCTTTTCAAACTGATGTGGGTTTAATCTTTTTGGCTCATTATGTTACCTTACTCAAAAATCTTGGTCGCTAGTCTATAATGAGGATAAGATCACAAGAATCTAGGTCTTATTTGGATCACTCCCTTTCTTTTATAGGTAACTTTTGACGTATCACTTATTGGATATTTATTTTGTAGTCATTACAACAACAGTTCCTTAGAAGGACTGAAGGAAACGAAGCTATTCTGGCCTTCCAGACTGGCAGTGCCCATGGAATTTTAGGTGGGGGTAATTTTGTTGGACCTTCTGGATCTGTGCAGCTACCTCAGCAGTCGAGGAGGTATATTGAACAGCATGGTTCTCCCACCATTCGAGAGGATGGACAGAACAGGAGCCAGGCCTTTGAGCAACAGATGTTGAATCCTGTCCAACAGGCGTACCTGCAGTATGCTTACCAGGCAGCGCAACAGAAGTCAGCTCTTGGATTGCAACAGCAGCAAATGAAAATGGGAATATTTTGCCCTTCTGCAAAGGATCAAGATCCTAGAATTGCTAATCTGAAAATGCAGGAACTTGTTGCCATGCAGGCATCAAACCAGGCCCAGGCATCATCATCAAAGTTATCCTCAGAGCAACATTTCTCTCGTGGTGAGAAACAATCTGACCAGGGGCAGCAGTTGATGACCGATCAGAGACAAGACACAAAGCTTCTTTCCCAGCCGGCATTGCTTGGCCAAACGGTAGCTACGAAGCCCATGCAGGCGCCGCCACCATCTCAGCAAAGCATGGCGAACATGACGAGTAACTCTCTTGCTATGGCTGCACAGATGCAAGCAATGCAGGCTCTGGCACTTGAACGTAATGTTGATCTGTCACTACCTGCGAATGCTAATATTATGGCACAACTAATTCCACTCATGCAGTCCAGAATGATTACCCAGCAGAAAGTGCCTGAAAACAATGTGCCGGTTCAATCTTCATCAGGTCATATGCCAAAGCAGCAAGTTTCATCTCCTCAAATTGCAAATGATAGTTCGCCCCATGCTCATTCTTCAAGTGATTTGTCGGGGTCAAGTTCTGCTAAAACTAGGCAGGCTGTTACAACTGGTCCTCTTGGCATGTCTCATAGCGTAGCTTCAGTTAATAACCCAAATAGTGTTCCCCAACAGCAGTTTTCTGCTCATGGCAGAGAGAACAATTTACCTCCTAGACAACCAATTATGGGTAGCAGTGGATTACCTCCGATGCATTACCCACAGTCATCTGTAAACCCGAATCAGGGTGTGGATAACACCGTGCTGCCTAAGCCTGCCTCAAATGCCCAAGAAACCTTGCAGACGCAGTATGCCAGGCAGTTGAGTCGACCTTCACCACATTCTGCAGCTTCTTCTCCAGATGCAAACTTGGGGAATTCCCTAACATCTCAGGGTGGAAATGTCCGTCAGGTGCAACAACAGCATCTGGGGTTCAGTAAGCAGCAATTGCATGTTCTTAAAGCCCAAATACTTGCATTTAGACGTATAAAGGTTTGTCCATTAGTCTACCCCTCAGGTTTACATACTTTGTTTTCCGTTGTTCAAAATATTCAAATCTGTTTAATATATCTTGATTCTTTTTGTTGTAGAAAGGAGATGGGACATTACCACGTGAATTACTCCAAGCTATTACTCCGCCACCTCTGGACGTGCAAATGCAGCAAACATTGCCTCCTGGTGGTACAGTAAATCAGGAGAAACCATCAGGAAAAGGTTCAGAAGATAACAGAAGACGACTGGAATCGAGTGAGAAGGGTCCTCAGCTTGTAGTACCATCTGATGGACTGAATGGTTCAAAGGAGGAGGTCAGAAGAGATGAGAGTACAGCTGCTGCAACCACACCTGTGCCTGGTAGCTCAACTGAGACAAAGGAGACTGCATCGGTGGTTCCTCGCGGAAAAGAGGAGCAGCCAATCACGGGACATGCTAGTAAAGTTGACCAGGATGCTGACCGTACTATTCAGAATACTCCTAGCAGAGGTGATATTGCACCAGACAGGGGTAAAGCTGTTGCATCGCAAGTTACTGGTTCTGATACTACTCAGGCAAAAAAACCTATGCAGTCTAGTGCTACTCAACAAAAAGATACAGGTCCAGCTAGGAAGTATCATGGACCATTATTTGATTTTTCTTTCTTCACTCGAAAGCATGATGCTTTTGGACCATCCATGATGATGAACAACAATAATAATTTAACATTGGCTTATGAACTCAAGGATCTTCTGGTGGAGGAAGGCTCAGAATTTCACAAGAGAAAAAGGGAGGAAAGCATAAAGAAGATTGGTGATATACTAGCTATAAATTTAGAGAGGAAAAGGATTAGACCAGATCTTGTTCTTAGATTGCAAATAGAAGAAAAGAAACTCCAACTTGCTGATATACAGGCACGCATGAGGGATGAGATTGACCAACAGCAGCAGGAAATAATGGCAATGCCTGATAGGCATTACCGAAAATTTGTAAGGCTATGCGAGCGTCAGCGTCAGGACCTATCTAGGCAAGTGCAGGCCTCCCAGAAAGCTATCAGAGAAAAACAATTAAAAACTATTTTTCAATGGCGAAAGAAGCTTCTTGAGGCTCATTGGGCAATACGTGATGCTCGAACTGCACGCAACAGGGGAGTAGCTAAGTATCATGAGAGAATGTTGAGAGAGTTCTCGAAGAAAAAGGATGATAATCGGAATGAAAGAATGGAGGCATTGAAGAATAATGATGTTGAGAGATACAGGGAGATGTTGCTAGAGCAGCAGACCAACGTTCCTGGTGATGGTGCAGAGAGATATGCTGTTCTTTCATCATTTTTGAGTCAGACAGAAGAGTATCTTCATAAATTGGGAGGTAAAATTACAGCAGCAAAAAAACAACAGGAGGTTGAGGAGGCTGCAAATGCCGCTGCAGTTGCTGCACGTGCACAGGTACTTCTCTTGCCCCTGCCTTGTGCAATCACCTATCTTAAGTTTTTCTGCATGAGTTACGAATTGCTATATTTAGGGAAAGGTCATTGGTGCAATTTTACCGGTAATCATATGGTAAGGCAGAAATGACCAGATGCATTTTCCACTATTGGTATCTATATTGTGAGCAACAAGAATAAAATCAAAGCTTGTCTTTCAACTGCACACTCTTAATTTGAACAAATGGACCTCTTGTTGTACTGGAATTGCTTGATAAACTTTCATTTGCATTCATTCATATATTTCTCCGTGATTACAGGGTCTCTCTGAGGAAGAAGTAAGAGCTGCAGCAGCCTGTGCTCGGGAGGAAGTCATGATAAGGAATCGTTTCTCTGAAATGAATGCACCCAGAGATGGTTCATCAGTTAACAAGTAACTCATTTTCTTTCCTTAGCATACATTGTTTAATTTGGATCCCTCTTTTGAATATTTACATTTGGGGACATATCTGGATGTGAGAAGTTCTGTTTGGTGGTCAGTGATTTGTTGGTGATAAGTTCAGTTTGCTCTTGAATGGTAGTTGAGTGGTCCTAGGCTCCTAGCTTGCGTGGAAGAAAATTAGTTACCTGGTCACTGGTCATATTGTCATTGACATTGTGGTTGTTAACATCTAGGACAGCTATCACGTATCTTAAGTGACTACCCTTGTCTTAAGCATTCTATGCAGTGTCATTTTTTAGGTGCCATTAGGTTATCTTAACTCTCTACTCTTTTTAATGTCTCCAGGTATTACCATCTTGCCCATGCTGTGAATGAAATGGTTATAAGGCAACCTTCCATGTTAAGAGCTGGAACTTTGCGAGACTATCAGCTTGTGAGTTGCAAATTTCAGTACATACATAAAGGATCGACTTCCATTCTCTCTCATTTTCTTACTTTCAGTATCTCACTTTGTACTTTTACGTGGGATAAAAAATTTGTATTAAAATGTTACAGGTTGGGTTGCAGTGGATGCTTTCTTTGTATAATAATAAGCTAAATGGTATATTGGCTGATGAGATGGGTCTGGGGAAGACTGTGCAGGTGAATGTCTTTACCCTGTCATCCAGTTTTCTGTCCTACTTTACTTTGTTAGTTCGATCTTTATAACTATAAGCAGGTCAAAAGCATGAAAAAGAAGTCGAACATTATCTAACAACATGCTAAATTTGAAACAGAGGGATTACATATTATTACGCCAACTTCGTGGTACTACATTTTTAGCAGATAATCAGTAATTTCTGCTATAGTGGTACGCGTCTGATTCTCATTCTCTTTGTCTCAACAGGTTATGGCATTAATTGCTTACTTGATGGAATTCAAACAAAACTATGGACCACATCTTATAATTGTGCCCAATGCAGTTCTAGTTAATTGGAAGGTTGGTATTCATTTGCTGCTGATAGTGTCTTTCTGGTTTCCCTTTGTACTTATTCATTTTATATTTCCAGAGTGAGTTTCTCAATTGGCTTCCATCTGCGTCATGCATTTTCTATGTTGGTTCGAAGGATCAGAGATCTAAGTTGTTTTCACAGGTAAGATGCATTCATGCTGATGAAATTTAACCGGTTTAAGTTGTTGAACTTGGTATTGAAGGTTCTATATGCTGCTTCCACATATTGTAGGAAGTTTGTGCAATGAAATTTAATGTTCTTGTCACTACGTATGAGTTCATCATGTACGATCGTGCTAAACTTTCAAAAGTCGATTGGAAGTATATAATAATTGATGAGGCACAACGTATGAAGGACAGGGAATCAGTTCTAGCTCGTGATCTTGACAGATATCGATGCCAAAGGCGCTTGCTTCTCACGGGGACACCATTGCAGGTGCATTGCGTCTATCATTGCTTATGTTCAGATCTATATCTTCTGCTTATGTTTGGATCTGCATTATTGCCTACATCCTACCTTTAACTAGGCTATGCTAGTTTAAGATGCTAACAAAACTATTCAAGCCTCAGCGCAGTTGCTCAGTTGTCTCAAAACTTGCACATATAGAATGGTATATCTTTTGAATTCACGTCGCATGCCGTTCCATTGGGATTTGTAACTAGTTTCCAGATTTGATAGCTTTGTGGACCTGTTTGGAAGGAAAACTCTGGTCCAGCAATATATTAATGGTTACGATCACAATTCATCATTGAGACCTTAGTACAGCTAAAGGAAAGACCCTTGCTTGAATGTTTTCATGTCCTCTTTAAGTAGTGCTTATGCAGTGTTACATAGACAATAACAAGTGAATCTTCACAGTTTTGTCATTAGCTTAGTTTTTTTTGCCATATGATCTTAAACATGGTTCATCGGTTGCGTCTGGGTGTTTATTTTCCTTGTAACCACGTGAACTCTTCCTTATTCCATCTTGTCTATACTTAGCCTATGAATTAGCATAAGAGAATTTGTTAAATGTGTTTTCTGCAGAATGATCTGAAGGAACTATGGTCACTTCTAAATCTACTACTTCCAGAAGTTTTTGATAATCGCAAAGCATTTCATGATTGGTTCTCTAAGCCCTTTCAAAAAGAAGGTCCGACAAACAACGCTGACGATGACTGGCTTGAGACTGAGAAGAAGGTCATCGTTATCCATCGACTTCACCAAATTCTCGAGCCTTTCATGCTCAGGCGTCGTGTTGAAGATGTTGAAGGTTCACTTCCACCCAAGGTATACTTTCATCATTCATGGTTGTCTTTTTGCCAAACTGTGATGTAGGACCACCTCTCTAATGACTACCTCAACTGCAGGTCTCAGTTGTCTTAAGATGCAGAATGTCAGGTTTTCAGAGTGCTGTTTATGATTGGATCAAATCTACTGGTACACTTAGAGTTGACCTTGAAGATGAGCAGCGAAGGACTGAAAAAAATCCAAATTACCAGCCTAAAACATATAAAGTTTTAAATAATAGATGCATGGAGCTTCGGAAAACTTGCAACCATCCTTTGCTTAATTATCCATATCTCAATGTTACAAAGGACTTCCTTGTTAAATCATGTGGGAAATTGTGGGTTCTTGATCGGATATTAATTAAACTTCAAAGAACAGGGCACAGGGTGCTGCTTTTCAGTACCATGACAAAGCTGCTTGATATCTTGGAGGAGTATTTGCAGTGGCGACGACTCATCTATAGAAGAATTGACGGGACGACAAGCTTAGAGGACCGTGAATCAGCTATTGTGGATTTTAATAGTCCAGATACTGATTGCTTCATCTTCTTGCTAAGCATTCGTGCTGCTGGGCGTGGATTAAATTTGCAGACTGCTGACACTGTCATCATCTATGATCCTGATCCAAACCCCAAAAATGAAGAACAGGCAGTTGCCAGAGCCCATCGTATAGGGCAGAAGAGAGAAGTTAAAGTCATTTACATGGAGGCAGTTGTAGACAAAATTGCAAGTCACCAGAAAGAGGATGAATATCGTGTAGGCGTAGTTGATTCTGATGATGACCTCGCAGGCAAGGACCGCTATATTGGATCTATTGAGAGTCTCATTCGGAATAATATTCAACAGTATAAGATTGACATGGCTGATGAAGTTATAAATGCTGGGCGTTTTGATCAAATGACTACACATGAAGAGCGACGTCTGACTTTAGAGACATTATTACATGACGAGGAGAGATATCAGGAGACACTTCATGATGTTCCCTCTCTGCAGGAGGTAAATCGCATGATTGCTAGGAGTGAAGAAGAGGTAGAACAATTTGATCAAATGGATGAAGAATTTGATTGGGAAGAGGAGATGACTAGATATGACCAGGTTCCGAAGTGGCTACGTGCTACCAGTAAGGAAGTTAATACGGCCATTGCCAATTTAGCAAAAAAGCCCTCAAAGAATGTCTTATTCAGTAGTGGTGTTGGCGTGGACTCCAGTGGATTAGCTCCTGAATCTGAGAAGAAAAGGGGGCGGCCTAAAGGCAAGAAGGTTCCTATTTACACAGAATTGGATGACGACAACGGAGAGTTCTCTGAAGCAAGTTCTGGGGAGAGGAATGGATATTCAGCCAATGAAGAAGGTGATATTGGGGAATTCGAAGATGATGAATTTAATGGTGCAATTGACGTCACACCAGCTAACAAAGACCAGTCAGAAGAAGATGGTCCCAGTTTTGTTGGTAGATATGAATACCACCAAGGTCCACAAGGTGCTATAAAGACTCGTGTACCTGAACAAGTGGGTTCATCAGGATCATCATCGGATAACCAAAGGTCGAAACAAATAGTATCATCGTCTGTGTCTTCTCAGCAGAAGTTCGGATCCCTTTCTGCGTTGGATGCAAGGCCCAGTTCTCGGGCCAAAAAGATGGTGGGAAGATTCATTCCCTCTTTTACTTCTTTAAAGGTGTATATCCAGTACTGACAACACTTAATGACTTCAATATTTCCATCTTTAAATTTCAGGCAGATGAATTAGAGGAAGGAGAAATCGCAGTCTCTGGAGATTCACATGTGGATCTCCAGCAATCTGGTAGCTGGATCCAAGATCGTGATGAAGGTGAAGAAGAACAGGTGTTGCAGCCCAAAATAAAAAGGAAACGCAGCTTGAGGGTTCGACCAAGGCATGCTGCAGAAAGGCCAGAAGAGACACTCGTTGAAAAGCCAGCTGTGCAGCGTGGAGATTCTTCTTCTCAGATGGCATTTCAAGGGGATCGTAGATATGATCTTCAAATGAGAAATGATCGTGGACACAAAACGCATGCAGAGCCTAGTGGTCCAAAAAATAGTCAAAGCGATGCATCCTTTAAGAGTAAGCGAAGCATACCGTCTAGGAAATCATCTTCTAGTTCAGTGAAGGTGCATGGTTCCGGAAAACCTGGAAAAGTCAGTCGCTTGTCCCCTGATGATGCTTTTGAACCCACAAGGGATAGTTGGGACAATAAGCTCATGAATGCCAGTGGGAGTTTTAGTGGAGGGACTAAGATGTCTGAGGTCATTCAAAGAAAGGTAAAAAGTAAAAACACTTGGAAAGTAGTAATTCCACTGTTACTTAAGTTTAAACTACTTTTGATTGTCTTAATTTCTGGATACTGCATCTCTAATGTAGTTTGAAAGAACAAATTGGTTGTGTATAACATTTTGTTATAGGTTCTTATATTAAGTACCTGCACTTAAATTTTGGTATGTTCAAATGAGTGTCTTGTCTGAGAGCCGAACGGATACAGAAGATTCATATAGCTGCTGCGACTAGATTGGGATTGAGACCTAGTTGATTGATTAATCTAAGTTATTGTGTTGTATTATATAACTTTCTAGTTAAAAGCTTATCCCTGCAATCTAGGATCAGTTCCCTATCATCATAATATTTTACAAGGGTACATCTTTGGCCAATATATGCTTGATTAGGCCAGGACTATTATCTTTTTGCCTCAGAAATTACGGTTGGCCTTTAGCATATTTGAACCCAATGCTGGTCTGGTTCAGAGTAGTGTTAATACAACTATGCCTCAACCCCAAGCATGTTGGGTTTCATTTTGTATCTGCTTGCACGAAGAAGATACAATACAATACTCATGGCTCTGTGTGTCAAATTTTCTCTCTCTTGTATTGCAGATAATATTCCTGATCTTGTGTATGATTTTTCCTCCTTTTGGCTATTTGCAGTGCAAGACTGTCATTATCAAGCTCCAAAAGAAAATAGAGAAGGGAGGTCAGCAAATAATTCCACTGCTACATGGTCTGTGGAAAAGAATTGATAGTACTGGTTGCATGGGTGGGTCAGAGGATAGTCTGTTTGGTTTACAGACAGTTGATCTACGTGTTGATGAATCAGAGTACAGCGGAGTGCTCGAATTTGTGTCTGATGTGCAGCTGATGTTAAAACGTGCAGTGCAATACTTTGGGTTCTCTCATGAGGTATGCAATGATACTTAAGATCTGGACTCGTTCTGCTTCTTGTTACATCCTAGTTTCGATGTATATCTATCATATCGTGGCTTCTTGTACCAAATATTTCAATATCGTTGCACTCATCATTTGGCCATGCATTCATATTGTTCTTCATCTCCCCGACGCTACCTTGGCAGAAAAGACATAGAACTGCCAGTCTTAGAAATTTACTTCTACGCCTGTTTTCCTGATGTTTACTAAGTCATTGCATGAGAATTTATGTATATGAACTGGAGTCAACCAGTGAAAAGATCAGCATTGAGCGGTATATCGATAATCACGTCATGCTCATACCCACCTTGGCAGAAAAGACATACAACTGCCAGTCTTAGAAATTTACTTCTATGCCTGTTTTCCTGATGTTTACCAAGTCATTGCATGAGAATATATGTTTATGAACTGGAGTCAACCAGTGAAAAGACCTGCATTGAGCGGTTTATCGATAATCACGTCATGCTCATACTCAGCTTCCCCCATGTTCTATTGTAATTTCTGTAATTTGCTACTATTATGATCGCAGGTCAGATCTGAAGCAAGGAAAGTACATGATCTTTTCTTTGACATCTTGAAGCTAGAATTTCCAGAGACTGATTTTCGAGAAGCAAGGAATTCCATCTCCTTTTCTGGACCAGCAGCTTCTACTACTCCTGGTGCGTCTTCACGGCTGATGTCTGTAGGTCAAAACAAGAGACACAAACTGATGAATGAAATGGAACATGACTCTAGCCCACTGCTGAAGTCACAGACACGTGGAGTACACCATGCCGGTGAAGATAGCAAGGCTAAGAGTCATGTGGCTCATAGAGAAACAAGATTTGGTGGTAGCAGCAGCCGGGAGATTAACCAACAGGATGATTCACGCCCATTCACTCATCCTGGGGAGCTGGTTATTTGCAAAAAGAAACGAAAAGACAGAGAGAAGTTGGTTTTGAAATCTGGGAGTAGTTCTGGTGGTCCTGTCTCACCACCTGTTGTCAGCCGCAGTATCAGAAGTCCAGGCTCCCTCCCAACTGCAAAGGAGGGGGGGCGGTTAAACCAGCAGACACCCCATCAGTTGAATGGCAGTGGTAGCAGTTCTGTTGGCTGGGCAAATCCTGTGAAGAGACTGAGATCAGATTCTGCAAGAAGGCGGCAAAGTCATTTATAATCATCGTTTGTTAAAGGTGTACAATGTAATGCAAGTAATAGCTGTATTGAGGTGCTGTGAATAACCGGCCCTTCGGATTTTCATACCTCCTGACCTTTGTACTTCCCCCGTTCCATCCCGAGTCTTGTATGATAAAAAATATGCTTTTAAAGATGGGCTTTTTCCTACTCTCTACCATTGGCATCCATCTGCTTGTCCCTGGTGGTTTTCTTCTCCTTTTTTCCGGCAATAGATTTGAGTGCCAGATTATGAGGAGCTACCAACAGGTGCTGGCCTTGTTACCTGCTCACCCATTTTTTGTTAATCTCAACATGTCTATTTCTGATGAATAGAGTTGAGTTTAATGTACTCTCAGACAAGCGATCTTGTCAGATGTTTGCATGTGAGTTGTAATTATATGCATTAGCCTTAATAAGTGGTAAAATCACTTGCTTGTTCTGATTAAGGTTGATGTGCACATAATCAAAGGAGATGATATATTGTTGACAGGTTTTATGTAGTTAACTACTTCTAGAAGCCTGAGAATACGTCCAATTTTGTTTTTCAAAATTTAAATTGAATGTTTTATAGGAACACTTTATCATGTATTAAATACTCAATTGGAACAACTATTCAAGTATCTAAATGAAAATTTCTAGGGATTGTGGATGCATTAAGTACCCATTTGGCAGTAGATTTTGGGAATTTTTCTTGTACAATATGTTTGACCATAGAATTTATCCAGCTTTTGATAAATTTTGAAAATCAAATCTCTAAATAAGCTAAGTACTTCCAAATTTTTAATATTTTATAAAATAGCTCATGAAAATTCTTATCTACCCTTTTCGGTCATCTAATCAGGAAATGCATGTGAGATTATTATTATGACTATTACGGATGAATTTTCAGAACTAATTGTAATCAAACGAATTGTAGATTTGTAGTAGCTAGTAAATGTACTATTAGTAGTACTTGTATTATAGAATATCATGTTTGCTGTTTAGAGGATTCCAGAAGCTTTTATCCGTTCTTTCATTTTTCTTAATGGCCTCATGAATATTATGTTTAGTCCTTAGGCTTCAGTCAATCACACTTGGATGCATTTTCATTCTTAAAATGTTTATTAAGGTGTAAAAGTGGATCCTTAGGAATTCTCTACTTTCCTTGTATGTTCTCCATTTTGTGTTTATCATCCTCCTCTATACAAATTGGATTTTAAGGAAAATAAGTATATGGCAAATTAAATATATGAAATTTAATCTTTCTCAACGAAATTAACTATAAATCCTCAACTACCCTCGTACCAGCACCATGGAATGGAAACTGCGGGACTAGGAAGACGGATAATCCAGTAGGTGGATCGAACAGTCCCATCGCAGTACCTGAAGAACTTGTTTAGACGTAATAGAGAGAGAGCTGGAGCAGTTATGGCAACCTTTCAACAGGTGAGATACTGCTGGCTAATCCTAAAGCTAATGACGACAATGATCCCAAATTCAACAATATCAACAACACAGAGAACTAAAGGGTGAAATTATTTACATTGAAGCTGAACCTAATAAACAAGGGGGAACTCCCCTTTGTTTTGCATCTTTCCCCAATGAATAGTCTTGGAACTTTGTAGTTCAACTTAATTTAAACAGGACTAAGAACAACATCATTTACAGATACAGAAAGTCGATGAAGATAATCAGCACGGGGATCCGTCATGGATCAACAGGGCCTGCAACTGCATCGTCAGCTGAATCATATCCGGCATCGCTTAACTCCTCATCACTTGACTTTTCCTCAGGGACAGCTCCAACATCTTCAGGTTTGGCATATTTCTGACAATATTCTAAGATAACAACACGCGTAATCACCGCGTTAAATAAGATATGCTGAACTATTGGGAAAATGCATAAAAGTGATCAATTTAATGTAATGGTTCAACCTCCTAGCAAATTCAATCACCATTTTTGCTTGTGGAACACGAGTCAATAAAGTAATAAACTTGCACGTATTCCTGCATCATTAGAGAACAAAACTCGACTATACTTGCTATCTACTTTTGGATCAGGATGGTGGCAAACATCTATTCAGCTAATCTACTTGTCAAGAAACATCTATTTCGCTAATCCTCTCAAAGGAGAATGACCAGTGATAATAGCAGCTTCAAGTACCATCATTCTGGCTAAAGGGTGTTGTCTCCTCCCGTTCTCTCAAGGAATGAATACAATATTCAGGACAGGGGAGGATTTTTTCGCTAAAGGAGCATCTCATTCTCACGCACTTCACTTTTGAAAGCAAAGTTGTGTGGAAGCTGTAGCATTATATTATGAGCCATGACTTCCATCATTACTAGGTAGAAGTCCGGGCTAATGAATTATGAAGTCAATCAAGTATAAGGAGACGGGAAAAGCACATGTTAGTGGTTAAGTTGGAGACATTCACCAGTAAGAAACTTGAAGCGTTGTGGCATGGCGCAAACCAATACCATCAACATTATTAAACAAAGGCTCAAAAGAATAGCTTTCCCTCCACTCAAGGCATTATTAAAACAGCAAATGTGTTAAACCGTGCAACTTCTGAGAATCTCATCATGCTCCATGAATAGCCTTAACAAGATGTGCAGATACATCAAGACGCATCCACCACCCCACAAACTCTTAAACCAGTCAGAAATCAGTAAAAGAATGGAAAATAAACATTTCGAATAACAATACAAGTCAAAGCACTTTGGTTTAGGAAGTTGCACAACCATATCCGCCGTCTTCTCCATTTTCAAAACCCAGAAAATAAAAGAAGAAGAGCATCTAGACACTTGTGCAATACAGAGCTTATGCTGCACACTAATCATATGACCTTCAATTGCTTCATCTTAATACTTGAAATTAAGTGAGGGATGAGTTTCTTCTCTCCTTTTATTATCGCTGAGAGACCGGTTTCTTTCTTTTCTTTTTTCCAATAAAGCAGTGGGAGATTGTTTTCTTTATTAAATGTTTGCAACTTAATTATGTTAACATTTCGTCACAATGCTTTCCTTGTTTCTCTCAAATGACACACAAAGCAGACCTTAGTGTGAGAAGATGGGAGGCCTAATCAGGTTGAACATTACTTCTGTACATAAGTTATCTCATATAATAGCAAAGAGATCTAGTACTTTTATGTGAATATGTGTGTGACATAAACAAAATATCAAACCAACTACCAATAAACTTATACTTCTTGGCCATAGGAGATAGGTGTAATTAGACCACTTAGGTTGACCAAATCCGGTGTGGAACCCACACCCACATCCAAATCGTGTTGAATCAACACAGTGCAGCAACAATTTTGAAGGATCCGAGCAATACATCTAACTAAAAGGCTCGCCCTTTTAATGGGCCATCCACGTTCCTGGAATTAACATCCTTCCAGAGCAAACGAGTATCACTGATCAGTTTTAAGGTATTTTCAACTAACTTAAACTTCAATTTGAATATCAAGCGACTTTTAACAGCTTAAAACGTATAAGTTTCTAAAGAATGAGAATATCTCATCAGAACTTGCACGAAACATGAAAAGGTAAACATAATTTAAATATAGAATACATTAGTCTATGACAGAATAGTAATGGTAAATACTAAATACCTTGGACCAGCAATTGATTTAAGTTAGATAAAGGCAATAGAATGTATCAATACCTTTGACTCTTAGATCATATGCAGCCCGGTCACGCATCATAAGGGCAGCAGCCTCTCCATTCAATGGGTCTGATGGGTTTGGATACAAGAGAAGTTGTGGAAGAAACACTTCAAACACATTTACCAGATCTGCAAGGTTGTTAGTACACAGACAAGTTATTCATAATGATGCTATAGAAAAGTATATAACAACAACAACAACCAGAGGCTAGGTACTGCAATTTCTGATTACCAAACATGGGACTCCAAGTCTGATTGATAACATCTAAACAAACTGAGCCAGACCTGAAAAATGATAATTCAAGAAATTTTAGACCTTCAGTAAAGAAAATGCGAATGATGAAATATCCTAGAATTATAGCGGTATCAGCTCTTACATCTCGTCAACATTTGGGTGGTAGATTTTATTAATAAAACCAATGGATGGAGATTTATATGGATAAGCATCAGGAAGTTCCACCCTTATTTTCCACACACCGCCATGATATGGGCCTGCGGGAATCACATAAGTATGAGCAGAAGCTGAAGAAAACTGCACACCTCAAAGAAAACAATTTCTTTCAAAAAGAACATCAAATCGAACTCCACTTAAAGCAAGATATAACTTCAAGATTCATCGGTGAAGAGATAATCAACAGATGCAAGCAAAACTACCAACTAGAGAGCCAAAAGATGACTCCTTTATCTATTCTATTGTAAGAACCCAAGAAATTCCAGAATTACCCAAGAAGCCTAAAAAGTGAATTTTAGTAGCTACTAACAAATTGTAACAATAAATTCCTAACTCACTTTCACAAATAGAGGGCAAACAGAAGGGAAAAAAAAGGGGGGGAGGCAGCCTAGTGCACTAAGCTCCTGCTATGCACAGAGGGTTCAAGGAAGGGCCGAACTGCAAGGATCTATCATGCACGGTCATACCCTGCATTTCTACGAGAGACTGTTTCATTTCCTGCATTTCTGCAAGAGATTGTATCCACACCTCTTAATCACATGGCAGAAACTTTACAAATAGAGGGCAAACAGAAGCAAAAGATTAAAAATATCCAAGTTAGTTTCCACTTTTTCCCTCTTACCCCCTTGATGAACTTTGATCATAAACCATAACCCCACCGAAAGAAAACATCATCAGAGGATAAAGCAACCATAAATAACTCAAATGAATTCAATCAAGAATCAGAAGCAACAAATACCCTCTTAAGGAAAAAGCTCAGAAAGCTAAAACATAAAGACAAAAAAAAAAAGAAAAAAAAAGGAAGATGATTAAGAGAAGGATGAAGAAGATTACTTTCAGTAGGTCCATGGAAATGCACATAAAACTCTTGCATGCCATCATTAATCATCTCCACCTTGTAATCACTCATCATTCTAATTCAGACAAGCAAAAAAACAAATAGAAAATTAAAAGAAAACCAAAAAAAAAAAAAAAGAAATCAAACAAATAGAAACTCAAAACTTAACAACAACAACAACAACAACAAAAGATTGAATATTTTAAACAAGAAATGAATAAAGATTCACAGTTTCATGAGGTCCATTTCCCGGCGCTTGCTTGGAGAAGACATGGTTGCTTGCTTGCTTTTCTTCTGGAGAGGGATAGAACTTAGAAGAGAGAGGAAGCAAAGAAGAGTTCTTTGGACAACTACTACTTAAAAGGTTCAGACACAGAGAGAATTAGCAAGTAGAGATAATAATTATAATGTGATTTGTTCTTACAATAATACTCCCTCCCTCAGTCTTAAATTGTTGTCCCAAATTTTTTAATTAAATTTTATTATTTTTTTTCATTAATCAAAGAAAAGATAATTTTTTTTTTATATTTTACTCTTTGCATTAATTATTTTTTCTTCAAATTAAAATATAAATATCATTTAATAAAAATATTATGATAAACTAGTTATATTATTAATAATTTTTCATAATCAATGTATCAACGAGTAATTTGAGACGGAGAAAGTACTTTTTACTGATTTATGTGACCCTATTTGGTACTTGTCTCGATTTATATGATGCTATTTAATAGGATACTTAGGGTAAAATGTAAGAAAAGATTTTATTAATTTATTGAATTGTCTTTATTAAGGTCAACGTAATAATTATTTGTTTTTAAATAAGTTGTGTTATAGATAATCATGAATATATTAAGGATATTCTTTAAATATAAATAATTTGTATAATAGAATGTTATTTAATCGAATATCTAGAGAAAGAAATGAGAAGAGGTTTTATTATCAAACTGTCCTTATTAAGGTCAACGTAATAACTCTTTCGTTTCTAAATAAGTAATGTTATAGATAATTATGAATATGTTAAGGATATTTTTTAATATAAATAATTTTATAGAATGAAACGATATTTAATCGGATATCAAAAGTAAAAAATGAGAAGAAATTAAGGTCAATATAATAGTTCTTTCGTTTCTAAATAAGTAATGTTATAGATAATTATGAATACATTAAGGATACTCTTTAAATATAAATAATTTTACTTATATAATAAAAAAACTTTTAAAAAGTTACATCATCTTCAAAATATTTATTAGGGATAAACTCATGAAAATACCTGAACTTTAACCGAATTTTCAATTGAGCATACTGAACTTTGCGGGAGTCCTATTACCCCTTAGACTTTTTAAAATGGATTTAATCCCTCCCCCTCCAAAACTCTATAACCAGATTTGACGCTGGCGTGTGTAATACACGCGCCACCTCATATTTACATGTGTCTAAGTGGACAGATTGATAAAATTAAAATACGAAAAAAAAAAGTCTAGGGGTAATAGGACCCCCGCAAAATTTCAGTATGCTCAACTAAAAATCCGATCAAAATTCAGATATTTTCATGGGTATTATCCCTATTTATTATGAGTAAGTTTATAAAATTACTCTTTATTTTTTTCGGAGTAAGTAATTTCTTAATTAACATATTAAAGTTTAAAATATCATTTATTTAAAAATAGAGAGCGTATTTACTTTACTTTAATTTTTTTTTGTAATAAAATATTAAATGAGACTCAATAAAATTAACATGAAAAAATGATACTCCCTCCGTCTCATTTATGTGTCGTCATTTAACCGAGCACGGAGTTTAAGAAAAAAGGAAAGACTTGATAAAGTTTACTAAATTATCCTTTATCAAAAAATGTGTCAATATCTTTTTTTTAATTAAGTGGGATCAATTAGGTTAAAAGGATAACTGTATTTTTAAAAAGTTGCTTAATAAGGAAAGGTGACACTTATTTTGAGACGAACTAAAAAGAAAATAATGATACGTAATTTGGGACGGAGGGGTACTATTTTAATAATTGTAAAATAAAATAAGCAAAAGCTACATTTTTTTAAGATGGATAAAAAAATTGACATCACATAAATTGATAAGAAACTAATTTCATTACTTACATTTTTTTAATGATAATTAAGATTTCTGCAACTTTCAAGATTCTTTATCCATCTGCTTTTGTCACCTACCATCTCCCAATCCTATCCACATTTGCCTCCCATATATTATTTTAATTCTCATAATCTTTTTTCTACTCTTACAAGAATCTTGATAACTAAATCCCCAACAAGACTTTATTCCATTATTAAAGTGTTTTAGAAAATTTAGGAGATGGATTTTTTGGAAAAAAGCAAAATGAAATTAGACAATCACTATCTTATTGACCATCAAATTAGAAGTGAACAAATTATAATGTCATTTATATTAGCTCTACAATATAACTTCTAAATTTGGTGCAAAAGTTATGGTCCGTGGTATTATTGTTAAAAGGCATATTTTATTTTAAAAGTATATAAAAAAAAAAGTTTGAAACATTGTTCAGTTCTGAAAATTATAAAATAACATTGAGCCGTTACAACTTATAAGAGATCCGAATCATATTATACTAGAGATGTAAATAAATTTAGTTTCTATTTTTTTTAAAAGTAAACCTATTTGTAACGAGTTATAATGATACGATAAATCTAAATGGGAATAAACAAAGTTAATAGTTTTATAGAATAAGTCAATGAATACATAATTGATATCTTTGAAACGAAAGGAACTTAATAAGTACTGAAAAGCTAACTCTTCTCATAATTGAGAGGTAAGAAAATAATTCAAAACTGTCTAGTAAAAAACACTACTCCATATGTTTTAACTTATATGATGCAATTTGATAGAATTCAAATAAAGAATTACTTTTGAGGAAAAAAAAAGATATATCATAATATTTCAATAGTTATAAAATGAAAAGTTCAACTTAAATTGTTTAAAAATATTTTAAAATGTTACTATTTTCGCAAGTAGATTAATAAAATGAAATAGTGTCATTGGTTTTGAAACGAGTGAGTTGTATCTCTGTGTAAGAGTCCATGGTACTTGACCTATAAAAGCAAATAAAACAAAAATTTGTTTTTGCTCAATGAATCAAAAGGGTAAACCTTCACTACTTGTATTATTTTTTATTTTGTGAAATGTCGACATGTAGGGATTCCTTTCATAAATTAGGAAAAGGTATGTGGCAACCATTACGTTGAGTGGACTAAATTTTATTTAAGAATTATATAAGCTATAGTTTATTTTTTTTTTTTGTTTAACGGAGTAGGAGAACTTTCATTTGTCACCTATTTAAAGTGAACCAAAGTTTCCCTTTCTCTGTTCCTATCTATCAATTGATTGTGGCCAAAACAAAAAAAAAAACTTAGGGGATAACTCTTTGTGATGGTGAATAAATATTCAATTTCACTAACGATCCTCCTCCTGTATTTCTTAAGGCCCGAAGGCACAACAAAACAAAAAAAAAAGAATAAAAAAATGACGGAGCTAATCTGATTGTTTGTGTATGTGAGGTTTTTTTGCTCTAGTATATTGGTCTAATGTTACACTAAAAATCTGAGGATTGTGAGTTTCATTACAATTGATATTCTTTTGAAGAAATTATCCTTTATTGTAAAGAAAATGATTAAAAAGATTAAAACCAAAGTGGAAAAAGTGTGTACACCTCACTATTCATGGGTCATATTTACTCAAAATAATTGAGAGCAGTACGAACCCTATTTTAATTTCGAGGCAGATTCAATTGATTTAATGAATTTTGAATTTTAGAAAAAATCATTGACTGAATTTCATATAAATTAAGTAAATTTTCTTTAAAAATAGTATATAACTTATTGGATTATGTCGATTACGTAACTCAAACTCTATCTTCGCCCCTAATATATTTTGATTGACTGACGAGGCTGTCATGCATTATATTGGGGCAGGGTAGTTAAAATGGAGGCTCGCTTCGGGAGTTTTATGTGATAAGAAGGTTCCCCCGAAGCTTAAAGGTAAGTTCTACAAAGTAGCAGTCCGACCGACTATGTTGTATGGAGTAGAGTGTTGACCAGTTAAGAACTCCCACATCCAAAAGTTACAGGTGGCGGAGATGTGCATGTTGCGATGGATGTGTGACCATGTCAGGAAAGATAGAGTGAGGAATGAGATTATTTGGGAGCAGGCGGGAATAGCTTTGGTGGAGGACAAGATGCGAGAAATGGGGTTATGTTGATTCGGGCAGGTGATAAGGAAGGATTTTGATGCTCCAGTGCGGAGGTGTGCGACACTGGCTATGAATGATTTTAGGCAGGGGAGAGGTAGACCGAAAAATATTTGAGGGAGGTGATTAGGCATGATATGAAGCAGTTACAGCTTACAGAGGACAAGACCTTTGATAGGAAAGTGTGGAGGATGCGGATTAGGGGGTGAGAGTGCGTCGGTAACAGTAGAAGGGCGTTCTTTATTTGTTTCTGAAGTTTCTTGTTCGTGGGTTGTCTATGGTTTCGGATATATAGTTTTTAGTAGTATCTTGTGGCTGTATTATTATTTCGTGAGTAGCGTTGTTAGATTATTTTGCTTATACAAGTTTATATGCATTTATATTTTGTGTTTGCTATACTGTTATTGGTTCTAAGCCGGGGGTCTATCGGGAACAGCCTCTCTACTTCACCTGAGGTAGTGGTATGATCTACGTACACTCTACCTACTTCACCTGAGGTAGTGGTATAAACTACGTACACTCTACCCTCCCCAGACCCCATTAGGTGGAAATACACTGGGTATGTTGTTGTTGTTGTTGTTATGCAGAGCCAAAACTTGATATTTCTATTGTCAAACAGATAACAACATGCCAATGTAATCCCACAAGGTGGTCTATGGCCAAACAGATATTTAGCAAAAAATATCAAAAAAAATGTGCTTCCAAAACCTATGGCCAGATGGGTCCATAGATAATTGAAAACAGATCAACTTGAAATGGGAGAAACAAAATAACAGGAAAGCAATTTATCTTAAATACACAACTATACACTCTAAGTAATGTCTATGTCACTTGTAACCAAAAAGGGCTAGAGATCGTGTCAACTTTGCACATAGCTGCAACCATTAATTGTGTTTGGCACAAATCTACACCTATTTTGCAAGTGGCTAAAATCTATACAGCATGTTTGCTACATAAAGGATAACAAATCAGGGGTAAAGAAGGTCCTTAGTTCTTCCTAGAGTTAGTCACAGCACAAAAAGGAGGACAATTTGGATAAGTAGTTGTATGTTCATCTATTTGCATGGCCAAGCAAAGGTCCAATTCAAGGATGTTCTAAGTAGACAGAAGACAAGAGACTTCAACAACAACAAATGCAATGTATTCCCACAAAGTGGGGTCTGGCGAGGGTAAAATGTACGCAGTTCATATCGCTACCTCCAAAGAAGTAGAGAGGTTGTTTCCGATAGACCCCCGGCACGAGATAAAGAATAGTAAACAAAGTTGTGACGAAGCATGAAGCAGGATGGAAGGCTTGACAGGAATAAAGAACAATACGAAATAAGAGAGCTAATAGCCATATGCAATAAGAAATAAGAAATATGAAATAGGACACCCGCCTAGTAGTAACCTACACTCACAGACCAAAAACACCCACCACACTCAAACTCTCCTGACTAGCGGCTCCTATCTATGGACACAGTCCTAGGATTACTAACCCGGCTAAACGGGAGCTCTCCTAACTACTTGCTACAACCTACGCACTCCCCCTAGCCTTCTACCCTTATCCGCAACCTTTACACCTTCCTACCTAAGGGGTCTTGTCCTCAGTAAGCTAAAACTACTCCATGTCATGTCTAATCACTTCCCTACAGTATTTCTTCGGCCTACCCTACTCCTGAAGCCATCCAAAGCTAGCCTCTCACACCTACGAACTGGGGCATCCGTGCCCCTCCTCAACAGAAGACGAGACTTAAAAATATAAAACAGAGTAGCTTTGCTGGCATGATCCAACAAAATCATCTATACTAGCTAGCAACAAAAAATGTACACAAAAAAACAAAAACCTGTAAGTCTGAATCATCAATTCACCAGTTAACCTGAATTAAAAGGACCATTCAGAGGTTTATATACAACGAAAAACAAGGTAACTGATAGAAAAGAATTCACCAAATAAAGGAACAATGGTAACTTTTTAGTTAAGAGCAGAACGCATATCTATGAACTCAGAGACTTAGATGCTGGGTGAAAAATTGTGTTCATAGAAGTCTTGTTTCTTTGATTCAAGCACTGCCAATTTCTAAAGGGGGTGTAACCTGTGTATATTGAGAAATGCAGACCAAAATTGATAACGGTAAACCTCCTTTAAATCCCAATATACCACCGGCCCAAAAAATCTGCTGACCAAAAAGAGAGCAAGAGAAACCTGGTATTTACATCTCTTAACAAAAGCTACTGATGGTAATCAACTTGTGATTACATGGGACCCAGACGTGCTTTCTTTGGGAAACACAAGGTGGAGAACTTAGGATCCCGCCCAAAACAAATAGACCTAGGTCCACATCCTGATTCATCATCATCACTGTCAACGTCACTTGCATTCATCCTATTCTGCTGATCTATTCGTCGTAGCAGGAAAACATTAAAATAGTAGCATACCAAAGACCCCCTGCTCTTGTGAGGAAAGCACTTAAAAAGTTCAGGCCAGTAACTGAAACTCTCATCCTCAGACGAATGGCTAGACTTCACTATATCATGGAATTTCTGCTCGTCTATTGTGGTCCAAGAGAATGCAACCTTTTCGCCCATGTGGTTAAGTTTCCAGTGATAAAAGGCAGATCCTAGCTCAAGCCTAAGCTTCCTTCTCTTCTCGGCGAGGTGAAAATTGATGCAGTCATAAGAACCTGGATATTCACAACCACATGTATCTTGCCTTCCTTTCCCAACAGGATCTCTTTCAATTAATATTCTGCTCTTTTCATTTTTATCCAGTGGCCAGATACGGGTGCCCAACCATTTAGAGTCAGATTCACGCATATCATTTTTCCATTCTGGAATATCCGCTTGAAACTCTGTCCCAATTGATGTTATTTTCTTGCGCCGGCGGTTCCACCAAACTCCTGACTCTGCAGAAGAGTCAGAAAGTCCGTCTATCAGAGTTCCATCAATATGAGAACCTGAATTTTTCAAAGAATCCTTAGCAGATAGGACCCTTTGGCTGCATCTTGGCCGCTCAGACCCACTATTATCATCATACATAGATGGATGCATTTTCTGTTTTAGCTACAATGCAAAGAAAACATGAATTAAACCAAGCCTTAACACAAGTAAATTAAACATCTTCAACAGAGGCTGAATGTTTGTTATTATCATGAGAGTAAGAAAGAAATGGTCAAAAGGTTCAAAAAATAAAACACACTCGAGCATTCCCCTCTGCATTCTGTGAACTATCACATTTCTAAACCAAGGAATGCTACTTGGTTACCGACTTAGCAGCTTATCTAGCATAAGAGGTACACTGCATAAAAGGTATCACAATTGGAAGCACAGAACTCTCTCCAGATATATAGGTTGAATTAGATATTGCATTGTGGAAGTCCATTAATTATGAATCTGAAACATGCTACACAAAGAGGGAAAATTGAAACAGATAAATATCATTTCTGGGGCAGAAATTTAAATGATGTATATTAGATCCAGGGAATAAATAAATAAGGCTTAGCCATTTAAGGAGAACATAATCACGGAACCATCTAGTCAAGACAAATAATTGGACTGGTACACAGAAGGCCTGCAAAGATCCAACATGCCTTACTTTTATGGTTACTAAGAACATGAATCCATTACAAAATCAAATATGGCATGGTTATTTAGGAATATGACACTAAACAATCTGGAAAACAAACTTCAACCATCCAAATTTGCTGCCATCTTTTCAGCAATACATCAACCTAAAATTTGACAAATCAATAAGAATATACCCCCCACCCCACCCGATTTCTAGCTTTACTGATCAAAATAAAAGAAAAGGCAACCAAACTAAATCATTCCTTCTTTTTATGAAGACAAACAAAAAGCTCAACTAAATTTGCATTACTCCTAAAAAAATATATTAATGCCCATTTAATAGTCGAACAAACTTTGAATAAATACATAAATCATCTATACTTCTATATTGTAGTCCTGTACTCAAATATTTGTCACATTTCCCTTTTCAGAGTTGTACCAGAATGTCTGTCCATTTGAATGAGAGGTATTGGTACATTTTATAAAAAAAAAAAAAAAAAATTGACAAGCCCACTTTTTCTTAACAAAACTTTATCACCTATTCTATGACACAAAATTGAAAATATTACACATGTTTCTCAAGAAATAATAAACACTTCACTTCTTCAACTCTTCTTATCGAACATGTATAGAATTGGGAACAGAATGAATAGTAGCTATTTTTGTCACTTAATCATGTAACATGGAAGATTTTAAGATTAAAAACGGCACAGTTGAAACGCCAATTTGACCAAGAAACTCAAGGAAAAGGATTCATTCATAACAATGAGTTCCCATGAATGTTAATTTCTGTAATAGCACCTTCTGTCTCCAAGGCATTATTGAACTTTTAAAGTTATGCCTGATATCAAGCATAGCACATGAAACTTAGATTTTTTTTGAAAAAGAAAAAATAGTCCTTGCACAACCAGTTAAAGATTATTTTAAAACTCATGACTTTTTCACTGCCCTCTCCCTTCTATATTCCAAGTTCCCCAAAAATCTAGAAATCCAGTCAGACTCAACTTTGCTCATGAACTGCTGCATACCCTGAGTGGAATTATTTAAAAACATATTCTGATAATCTAGAAGAAAAACTGAGCAAAATGCAGCAGACATTTAAAGATAAGTTATATGCATAAAACATAAATGTGCCCTTTAACTTGGTTTCAACTTTCATCTATGCTGTCCAACTTTGGGTGTGCACAAGTAACACTTTTAAACTTGTATAAAGTTGAACAAGTAGACACATGCATCCTATGTGGCCAATTCATGTCCTACATGGCGTCCTACGTGTATTATGCCACATAAGACTCATGCTTGTTCAACTTTGTATAAGTTTAAGTGCTTGCGTGTGCACATCTAAAGTTGGAGGTCCTGGATGTAAATTGAGGCCAAGTTAAGGGCATGCTCATGTATTATGTCTAAGTTATATGATGCATGGAAATCAAACAGCCATGCCCCTTCTCAACTACCATGTTATGTCATCACTCATCAACTTATAAAAATTACAGTTGACATTACACCAGAGCTACACAAATGAAATACTCCATCTGGTAAAGCACAATAAGAATTTTCGAGAAAAAACAAGTACTTAATAAACACTTTGGAGTTTCAATATACAGGAGATTGAGTACCTGCCATACGGAGAATTGAGTACTTGTATCCACATTATGTGCGGAAAGCATTTCATCTCTTAACAAAAGAACCTTCTTCCAAACCACCTCATTCCCATAAGACTTCCACTTAGATCTTTCGGGCAGATGCCCAATGGCAGGATCGCATGGATCCTTTGCAAGTTCAGTAACCCACTTAAGCATGTCCAAGTAAAACTCTCGCTTCCTCTTCCTAGTAATGCCATCTTCCTCAACCAGGCTAAACTTTGCTAGGCCAACGTCATCTTTACCACCTTGAACGTCTCCATTTCCATCATCAATCTTCAGATGTTCTTCATCACAACCGGCCCTCAGCTTTCCATTACGATCTTTCCTCTTCCTAATAATGCAATCTTCCTCATCCCCGTTAAACTTTCTTAGTCCAACTTCATCTGTGCCACCCTCAAATTCTCCATTTTTGTCATCAATTTTCAAATGTTCTTGATCACAACCAACACTCGTCTTTTCATCACTATCCTTCCTCTTCCTAATAAAGCAATCTTTCCCATCCCCACTTAACTTCATTAGCCTAATGTAATTTTTATCGCGCTTATTGCCTTTCTTTGAATCTTCTTCAGCATAAACAACACCAACCTTTTCATCAATCCCCTTTACATCACAAACATTCTCATCCAAACTTCGGTTTTCAACAAAACCCTGAACCTCAATACCATTACTCAACTTTCCATCAACTAAATGATCAAACTCAACCTTCCCACGTCCCTCATCTGAAATCTTCATCAAAACCTCCTCCAAATCCAACTCAAACTCCATCCGAACATCACTTAAACGCGAACGACTTTGCTCAAATTTCAGCATAGCTCTACTCAACACCTCTAAATACTTAACATACACCAACTTCAAAGACAACCCAGAACTTGAATCAAACCCACACTCTTTAGCAACAACACCCCAACACCCACTACTACAAACACTCTGATACCCACCTTTCTCCCTCACAACCAAGTACAATCTGCACAAATTAACTATCTTTCCATCACCTAGCATTGGAGGAAATGGCCTAAAAGACAAACACCCATCAACTTCTTTCAACAAAAGGTTCATGAATTCTGCAACATTATCAACTCTCTTCGACCATCCTGCCATTTTGTAAATCCAAAACCTACAAAAATATTCACAAAATGAAAACCTATACAAGTAAAATGGGGTTTAAAAAAGCGTTACCGTTTCTTGAACAAATGGGAGCAAATGGGTGTTCATGAAAGTCGATTGGTTTTCGCCATTTTTAGGCGGGAAAAAAGTTTCGATCTTCGAGAGGGAAAACAAAAATTGGGGGTGTGGGTGGGGAAGGGGTCTGGGTGGGGCGTGGGGGTGGGGTGTTTTTCGAATTCTTGAATAGGGAGAATACACTACAAAAAATCTGCGCTATTGGGGGAAAATAGAGAGACGTGTGGCAAATAAAGTGAATTTAATCGAGGTGAGTCAATATTGATATAAGTATAGAATAAATTTAATTGAGATGCACAAAAATTGACTCAAACAACAAGATTATCAAAAAAAAATAAATAGAGAGACTTACCAGTAAATTGTGTAATTTGGAAGTTGAGGTGGGTGAGGATGACCTTTTCTTTCTTTGTCTCTTCTCTATTTTTTGGGGGGGGGGGGGGGGGGGGCTTTTGATTTTTCTATGTGTCTTTTTTACTTTCACAAAGTTTTGTGGTAGCCCTTTAGGTATGGGATTTTGCTTGTAGATCTAAAATTTGTGCACTTAAAAGGAAGAAAAAAGAAGAATATACAAAAACAAAAAGAGAGAGAGAGGAGATGATTGGGTGGATTAGGGTTGGAATATAGTGAGAGAATGATTTTTATATTAGGGTTTTTGAGGTTGCACTAAAGCTAATTAGGATGTTGTATTTATATAGAGCTGTCAAAACGGGTTGGACTGAATTTATATGATATTTTGATGGGCTTTAATGGGCTTACCGTTATCCTTGGTGGGCTTTCAAAATGGGTGTAGGGCCATGGATAACTGATTTTGGGATCTCGGTTGAAATTACAATTTAAGTTCATAAATTTTTGTAAGTTTAGTCTCGATAAAAAAATGTGCAAAAATTCGGGTCTAAAGATGTCTAAAGATACAAATCTGTCGAAAATTTGGCATATTTGATGAAGTAGAAAACTGTAAAGATACGAGTCAGGTCAAGATCAGACTTTTTATATATGTGCTTGAAGTTTGACTTATCAAGGTTGTATGTTTGAAGTTTCAGACATATATATGATCAAAATTGAAAATTATTTTGAAAAAAAATACATAAAGAAAACTCCTAAACTTGTCACCATAACTTACTTTTTTAAAGCGCGTGAAAAAAGTAGAAAAAAGTTCTTCTGCCTCTCTCTCTTCTTCAACGTCTTTCTCATTTACACAGTAAACACCCACTCACCCTCAACAATAACAACCCCTACCCCACCCCCACCCCCTCCCCATTCTTCCCTCCTCCCTCAGTGTCCTTCACCCAGTCACACTTCTATCTTCATAAAGAAAAGTACAATACTTATCAACATTAGTAAAGAAATGGTGTTCTTTCATCTTCATAAATTATATGATTGTAAAATTCAAACAAAAAATCAATTCTCAATTTTTTGCCTCCAGCGTCAAAAGTTCAAAGAGAAAGTGTGGAAATGAGTTTATATACAAGGAGTGATCTGACTCAAATGTAGTGCACGATATTAATTTTTTAAAGCGCGTGAAAAAGTTGAAAAAAGTTCTTCAGCCCCTTTTTCTTCTTCAACGTCTTTCTCATTTACACAATAAATACACCCATCCTCAATAGTACCAAACCCCGCCCCACCCCGAACCCCCTCCTCATTATTCCCCCTCCCTTAGTGTCGCCACTCCACCTAGTCACACTTCTATCTTCATAAAGAAAAGTACAATATTTGTCATCATTAGTAAATATGTGGTGTTCTTTCATCTTCATAAATTATGTGATTGCAAAAGTCAAACAAAAAATCAATTGTCAATTTCTTGCCTCCAACATCAAAAGTTCAAAGAGAAGGTGCGGGTATGAGTTTATATACGAGGAGTGATAATGAGTATTGAAAAATTAGAGAACTCCATTAACCAGCTTGAGAAAGCTTGAAATACAACAAATGGGTCATAAGAATTTGTGAAATTAGTTCCAAATTTTATTTGAGGTTCATTGTATTTCTATTTGAGAACTTGTAATTGAAAATTCTAGTGAACCAATTTTTTTTTAATCTATTTGAAATGAATTTTATACTCAATTTGTAAGCAAATATGAAAAACGTGGTTGTTAAACATTTTTCAGATTTTGCAAAAGTGGTATATTTGATTTAATTTATTTTTAGAAATTTAATTTTGATGTATCAATTAAAAAATGACGTGAAATTCCACAAGTAGTAGGTGTACTACATACACCCTATTCGGCTGAAAAAATATTTAAAATATTATATTTTATGAAAAATTACATATATATATATACACAAGATAACTATTACGTATTACATAAAATTCCTTATTTAAAAAGTAATTATTAAAATTTTATATTAATTACATAGGATCCCTTCCTTTTAGACATAGGATCCCTTCCTTTTAGATGTTCTCTCTCTTCCGTCTTATACATCCCATAACATTCAATTTTTGCTCCATTATTGCACTCTTTATTTTATACCCAATTTCAAACTATGTGATTTGGGGGATTTCAAATTTGATCAAATAAGGTCTGTTATTACAAATTATTATGGAATTAATTTATTTCATAATAAATTTTTATAATAATTAGTTGGTCTATTATTTCAAATTATTATGAAAATGATTTATTTCATAATAATTTTTCATAAAATTAAATAATGCATTTTATTTAAGTCATTCAAATTTATCTATATTATAGAAAAGAGATACATTATTTCTTCTATACCTTAATTTGAACTACAATATGCATTACAAATTATTTTGGAAATAAAATCAGATCCAGTTATTTTTATGGTCAACGACTTAAAAGTTGATTTGAAGTATAATATCAAAATTATTTCTCCTTTTTGGTGGCATGTATGATTTTATCAAATTATCTGCTTTTGCAATGTCATTCATAGAAAGCAAAATATAATAAAAATGAATACACTTGCATTATACATAGAAATAAAGTAATAAAAATGAATACACTTGCATTATACATAGAAAATAAAGTATAATACATTTTCATACATATAACATATGCTATTATTGGAGTATAAAAATCATACATATAGCACAGACATCATACATAGAAAGTAAAGTATAATACGTTCTCATACATATAATGTGAAATGTTTTTACTTCAATATAAATCACACATAGAAAGTAAAGTACAGTACATTCACATACATATAGAAAAGGTCAAACCTATCGACAGCCCCCTGAACTTGACACGATCTTTCACTTTGCCACCTCAAGTGGACGTTGTTCACTTTTGGCACCTTAAATAGGTATAAAGTGTGTTATTTTGACACTTTTTTGCACAATCTGAAAAATATGTGATGAGCGTGTGGTACATGCACGCTGATGTGTAAATAATAATAGGACATTTGGCATTTTTATTAAAATAATTAATTTAAATTAAAAAATATAAATTAAATAATTAATTTAATTTAAATTAATTGATATTTCCACCACCCCATCATCTTCTCCACCCCTACCCCCACCCCACCCATAAATTGTCTTCTTCCCCCTCCCCTCACCCCCCGACCCCCCATCCCAATCGTCTTCTTCAGTCCCTCACTCCCCAAATTACGTGTTGAAGTTGACCCCACCCCCACCCCCAAATGTCATCTTCTCCAACACCTCTCCCCCCTCCCCCCAAAAAAAATCCATCTTCTCCAAACACCATAACCTCTCCACCCCACGTACGAATTCATCTTCTCCAAAACACCCCTGCTGTCCCTCCATTTTTGTACATCATTAATAACATTTTTTTTCAAGCAAATAATAAAATCATCAATAACACCATTAATCTTTTCAAGCACATTTTTTTCAAGCAAATAATAACACCATTAACATCATCATCATCTCAATCATCTTTCCACTCTTGTTCTGTTCCTTTCTCTTTCACCTCCCACTCTTGATCAATTTCAAATTCCTCAAATTCGTCATCATCCTCAAACCGTTTCGTCTTAATTGAGAAAGAAGTACAAGGAATCAAGACATCACTAGAAGAAGACGAAGAATCGAAGCAATTCTTCGAGCTTGAACATTTATGTTGATATTATCTCAGTTAGGCATATCATCAACTGGTCATTCTACTTCAAGAAAAGTTGGTTTCTTTCATCCAGTTACTACTAATTCTCAAGTAGTAGCAACATCAAGTATAAGTTCAACTAGCTAAATTTGTCTTCTTCTAGCTAAATTTATCTTCTTATTTTTCGATTTCTTCTTTCTTAAAGAAGTAAGATTCTTGATTTAACCATTTTTTTTCTCTGTTAATTTGATCAATCAAAGAAAAATTAGCATAAGGATGTGTTAAGAAAATGAAAAAAATGGTGGAAAGATAATGGAGTGAAAGAGTAAAGAAGAAAAGAGAATAAAGATAAAAAAATTATGAAAATGCCCCTCAAACGCGTGTGTCACACATCCATTGTTGATTCAGCAAAAAGTGTCAAAATGACACACTTTATACGTACTTGAGGTGTCAAAAGTGAACAACGTCCACTTAAGGTGTCTAAGTGAAAGATCGTGCCAAGTTCAGGGGGCCGCCGATGGGTTTGACCTATAAAAAATGTTGTTATTGGAGTGTAAATTATACATATAACACTAACATAGTGACATCATACATAGAATAAAAATGTGTAATACATTTTCATACGTGTAAATTTCATAAACAATGTCAAAATATCATTCAAATTGGGTAATGTAATATAATTTCTCATACAATATTCTGCAAGTTTTTACTAAAAAATAAATACACTAAGAGGGGGTGGAGGCGTCGTTGTCTTTTTGTGATGGCGACAGTGGGAGAGGAACGAAAAACGACGTCAATCTTGATGGCTGGACGCCCTTGCGTGTTCACCGGAGTGAGGAAGATAAGTGGAGTAGTGAAGGCATCATTGACTGTTCGTGATGGCGCCGGTGGTGGCGATAGTGGGAGAGGAACGAGAAACGACGTCGATCTTGGCAGCTGGTCACCTTTGTGTGTTCACCGACATGAGGAAGAGGAGTGGAGCGGTGAATGGCGATGACAATCGTAAACCATCAGCGACGTCGTTGATTTTTTTTAAGGAGATGAAGAAAGATGTTTCAGGGTATTTTTTGAATTTGAATTATAGTTACTATTTAAGCATCCACAAAATCGAAACATTAATTACTGTCGTTATCAAGGTAAGAAAATAATTGAATCTGATTTTATTTTCATAATTTAAGGAGAAACAGTTTCCTCATACATTGGAGTTACGTATGAGGTGCATTGACATGTATATGTATTTTTTCAAATCTGGGAGAGAGAAAGTCAATCCGGGATCTTATGTAATTAATTTCATTTAAGATGAGATTTATGTTGTTTATACATATTTTATTGAGTTTAAGAATTCAGTTGGCAAAGAATTGAACGAGAAAGTCCAGAATCCAAACTCAGACAAGTATAAAGTCCATTGGATCATTTCTCATAAATTAAATGATGGTCCAGAAGTAAGTATTAGTACAATTCTCCTTACAATTCGAAATAATTAAAATACATTTAAAAAAATATTTTAGACAATGTACACAATTTTTTTTCAACATTAACACTATAATTCAAGCAGAGTTTAGTATTTTGTACAATAACTTTAATATTTTGAGAAATGCATTGAGTGATAAATATTACTCCCTCCGTCCCAAATTATTCGTCCCAAATTTTCTAATTTGATTTCTCATATTACTCCCTCCGTCTCCAATTATTCGTCCCAAATTATTCGTCCCAAATTTTCTAATTTGATTTCTCATTTTAAACTAAACAAGTATTATTAAATACCTATTTTTAGATTGTGGACAAGTATTGTTGGACAGAAGGTGTAACTAGGGTTGTGCATAAAATATCAAAAATCGAATTACCAAATCGAACCAAAAAATTTGATAATTGGTATTTGGTAATTCGGTATTTGATATGGTATTTGGATATAAAATTTCAGCATTTTGATATTCGAAATTGGGTTTGGTGCAAGATATTAAAACCATTTGGTATACGGTATTTATCATATATATATATATATATATATATATATATATATATATATGATATGTCTAACTAACCTAATAGACAATAGTATTAGTCATACCAAAGAATTATCAAATATCGTACTGAACCGAATTTAATTTGCCGATTACCGAATTATCGAACCGATATTTAAAAGTATGGTATATGATATCTATTCCCAAATGCCGATTACCAAATTATCGAACCCGAACTTTGAAAATTCCAAATCAAATATCAAACGTCCACCCCTAGGTGTAACACTCTAAAAATTCAAGCCAAAATTAGAACCATGCTTTAAGTATTATTATACAGCGAATGCGAATAGATTTTAACCAAAATTGAATTTTCAGAACTTGGGAAAAGAAAATAAGAAACGGATTTTTTTTTTTAACCAAAATTGAATTTGCTGAACTTGGGAAAAGAAAATAAGAAACAGAATTTTTTTAAACCAAAATTGAATTTGCAGAACTTGGGAAAAGAAAATAAGAAATAGAAAAATAAATGTAGGAATTTTTGGGTTATCGTAATATTTTGTTTGGTTTGCAAGTTTTTGACTAACCGATGCAGAGTATTAGTTTTTCACATTTAAATTGGAATCATTTCATTTTCTTATAAAGAGAAATAAATTTCATACCTATAATTGACATGATAATAAAAAATTGGATCAGAGATGGTAATGACCAATTTAATTATCATGAAACTACCACAGAACCATGATGTACTATGTTTAAGTTTGACATATGACGTTTGTTAGGTTCGAAATCGAGAGAGCGTCATACAGAAACTTAAAATTTGTAAATCATGAGATGATAAATCAAATGACAAAGAAAACAATACTAAAAATATATTAATGATATTGTTTGGTCAAACGACCTATATATCAAAAATAATATTGAAAAAAACATAACCTATTGGGAGAAATCTCCCCTAAACAAAGGCTCTTTAATGACTACATTGTGGATGCTATTGTGTTATGGTATGAGAAGGGGGGTCTTCTATTTACAGATGACCAAAACTTTTCCTCCAAGAAAGAGGTTAGCCAAATATGTAAAAGAATTATAATTTTTTTTTTCAGGAAAAGTAAAAGTAATTATGGTAACTTTTATTTTTCTTCTAAGAAAAAATAAAACTTAAATATAGTAAGAAAATCAGGACAAAAACCCTAACAAAGTTAATATTAATTTGCATTTTTGGGGTTATTACAATATTTCCTCCTTAGGAACATTCGTCCTCGAATGAAACTGATTAGATTGAAAGAAATGATAACTGAAAGTACATACTGGACATGAACAATTGAAACATGACTACACGACTGACATTTCTTAGATTCATACTGAGAATACATGACTGAACTGACTCATGAATACATGACTGATATTTTTAATGACCGAGTCTTCTCACAAGGAGAATGCATATCTGATGCATGAACACATGACTGATTTGATACATGAACATATGATAGAATATGCAATGATAAATGGATACCAAGTTTAAAATGGGATTCTAAACATGAACTGGACACCAAGTTGTAACTGAAATCTGAACATGAAACTGAAAGGTTTAAGGAAAGCTGTTATCTTGCGCTGAGTCTGAATTAGCGGAGAAGAGGTGAAGATACTTGGTACGCATGTCTGCTTCTGCTTCCCAATTAGCTCCCTCAATTGACTGATTCCGCCAAAGAACTTTGACTAGAGGGACTTCTTTGTTCCTCAGTCTGCGAGTCTGGTAGTCAAGAATTTCGACTGGAATCTCTTCAAAAGAGAGATTGTTCTGAATGTCTACGCCCTCAACAGGGACTACGAAGATAAATAATGATGTACTTCTAATTTCTAAAATCCTTGAAATGTTCAATAAAATGGCCTAAAGGTAATTATTTCTATTCTCTTCGAAAAATAAATTACAATGAATTAAAAGCTAATGACAATAACCTAATGTTTGGTTCATTTTAGGCTTTATATTTGCCTCATTTTATTTTCTTTTTCTAAATATAAAAAGAAAAAAAAGTGGAATATTATCATTATTATGCTTTGTATCTAATTGATATATACTAACAATGGTGAGAAAAAAAAATCTAGATTATAAAATTTTTTCTGGATACTATGACTAATGTGGTTATTTGGTTAATGGTTACAACTTACAAGACGAGTGTGTTATGATTTTGAATTGAAATTTATGAACACAATAAATAAATTTATAATTACGTGACTGTTTTTAAAATTTGCCTAATCTATTTAGCTAAGACAATTTTATTTTTATTTTTAAAAAATGCACCAAGGGAAGTATCACGCATTTTGAACTGTTTTAGAATAAGACGAATTTAACGTAAAAATCAAGATATCTCATCCTTAATTTAAGGGGGAAAAAATACTAATAAAGTAGTGAAAATGGATGTATTTTTACATTAACATTTTCATCTACACCAAAAGAACCAAAAAAAAAAGGTTAAAATTGTCTTTGATATATCTAACACGTTAAGAACCTGTATAAAATTTATACTATGAACATAGAGTCATGATTTTAATAAAAAAAAAAATCTATAATTATGTGAGTATTTATACTATGAACGTCGACTTCTCGTATCAAACTTCTATTTGGCCAATTGGATAATATCATCTTCAAAATTTGATAGGAATGTTATTTAATTTCCAATTCATCAGATATCCCACTCCATTTTCTCATTCTCTCTGATGCCTGTTCCACCTGAAATTAAATAGCAAAAATGGCTTTGTTATTTACAATTATGTGGTTAATAAAAAGCCAACAATTGAAAAAAAGTCCCTATTAATATTTGAGAAAAAAAAAAAGATTAGTAGTAGAACATGACAGTACTATCATATTGAAGCAAATAATTACCTCTTCGTTCCAATTGGTTTTGTATACGATAACACAAAGAATTACAGTTTGCAGAAAAGTTCCAAATATCATGCCCATCCATATTCCCTAAACAAAAGAGAGGTAAAAAAAAAAAATGAAGTGACATTTAAGAGGTGTAATGTAGGCAATCCATTCAGACACGGGCATCAATGGTTAATTGCATGACTTAAAACCGTGACTTACATTTCACCGGAAAACAACTTTACCATTGCTCCGAGGTTCCCTAGAGCTAAAACTTAACCCAAAGCTAAATTCATACTAGTACAAAGATTTGTGCTGTTACCTGGACTCCCAACTTTGTTTTATAGCCTAAGAGGAATCCAAGTGGGAGGCCAATGGCATAGTAGCAACCCAAGTTTATGTATGCCACCAGTGCTTGCCATCCTCCTCCAACAGCAACACCTGCACAATTATAAGCAGTCTAATTTATTCTCTGAGTTTGTACAAAATAGTGAAAAATAAATAAATTACTATACTATGGTTTGGTGCATCAATTGATGTATTTTTAGTAAGAAACAAATATGTTTTGGTACCTGATATAACTGGCTGGACACTATTAAGCAGCATGGTCACAGCAAGAAGATAGGCCAACTTAGAAACTGCTTTTTGCATTTTCTCACTGCTTGTGAACAGCAATGCAAAATGGTCCTTTGTTAATATGATTAGTACCATGCAAAATATGCCAATTATAAGAGATTCAGCAACTGTGACAAAGACCGAATACTTTGCAGCCCTTGGGTGGCCTGATCCAAGCTCGTTGGAAACGCGAACGCTGCAATATCAACAAATGTTTGATGAACTTTTGTGCACTGACAATGTACAAAATTTCTATGTTATCGGGTTGAAATGTCCTGCTATAACTAGTGGCTGTCGATACTAATTGCATACCTTATTGCTGCGTTAATTCCAATGAACAACATGCCTTCCCATCCATTAAGGTTCATACTGAAACAATGAGGGGAGAAAAATCTAAGCTCGAAAAATAGAACAGTTTATAAAGAAGGTAAGTGCATATTTACGAGATTTTACCAAATAGAAAGAGATCCAACGGCAAGGACCGGATCCTCAAGATGTCCGGTTAGAACAATGATGGTCATGAAATACCAAATCTCCAGACAAATCATCACTGCTGATGCTACAGAAAGCTTTACGAAGGGCCAAAGTTCCTTTAAGGCCAACCAAGACAACCCTCTCCAACTATCTTTGCACCAGCCAACAATATAAACCACTTGAGCAAGAGCAATGGCCCAAGCAGAAAAATCATAGGCTGCAGCAGCACCAGTAACGCCCCATCGGAAGACTCTGATGAAAAGAAAGAGCACCCCGACATGCATGACCAAAGCCATAAACCCGACCCAAGCCAGAATAGTGACATTGCTTTGTGCTTGTAAGAACTTTTGGGTCGGGAAGTTGATGGCGAGGGAGAACATTTGAGGTATTATTTGTATCGAGAATTTTCCAGCTAACTCTGCTATGTCATCTCTTTGGCCTAACAACTTCAGTATCGGTGTAGAGAAGATGTAGAGTGGCATTATGCAGAAGCAAGAAGCACCAAGGATTATCCATGATCTCTGCAAGTAAACTCCTAACAATTCTATTTGGCCTGCACCAAATGCTTGTCCACAAAGTGTCTCAAGTGCACTACCCATGCCTAACTGATAATTAAAAAAAATAAATTAAAAATTAGAAAGCTAACATAAGCAATAACCTGAAAGCATGCTTGTTTCACATTATGCACATTACATGAATTTCTACAGTATAATTGAGATTTTACATCACTTCAAATTTGATAATCAACATCCTAGTTCTGTTGCATACCAAATTATTTGTGATCTATAATCATAAGTCTCATCAAATAGCCTGACATAAACCGGCTTATCTCTGATTTACTACATTTTACAGATCACGACAACAATAACAACAACTACGCTGCTATTCCAAGCAAGTTGGGGGTCGGCTATATGGATAATCAAGTGCCCGCATTACTCCATTTAGACCTGTTTCTGTCCAAAATTATTACATAGAAAGCCAAGATTATATTTGATGAACTGTCAAATGAATAACACAAGACTTCGAAATTATATAGCATGATCACGAAGAAATATCATCCTTGAGGGACACAAACTGGCAAAAATTGAAAAAGAACAGAACTTTGAGACGAGGAAGAACAAGAAAGAACCTAACCAAGAATCCGAATGAAAAATTTGCTATAACTGATAGAGAAATGGCAACAGCGGAGAGCTCTACATCACCAATATGTCCTACAAATATACTTGTGAAAGAATTAATTCCATAATTACACAGAATATTAAAGGCTATGGGACCTGCAATAGTCCATAACTTCCCAGATTCCATGCTAATCAAGTTTTTCAAATCTTGAAAGCCTTGCACTGGTGGATAATCCGCCAGCAAGGTAGATGGAGCCGAGTGTAGCTCAATTGCCTCCATGGAGGAGGAGCCGGCATATAAAGGTGTCTCCACGGATGACTCGCCCAGTGTTTCCATTTCCAAGCTGCCAAACGTCTTTGTTGGTGAGAGTGCAGAGTAGGCTACCTCTGCTCTCTTTTGACCATTTTCATTCCCCCCTTCAATCTTTACACTCTTGGTAAGCACTATTTTCCTTTTATCTTGGGAAAATTTTGTTACTAAGTTGACAATTTAGGAAAGCATTTCTCCTTTTTTTCTTGCTTGTTTGTGTTAAGAGTATATGGTCTTTCTTAATTCAATTTTCTGTTATATTCTAAAGCTACAAAAGAGGAAAGTATTGACAAATGGTTAGTTATTATTGTTGTAATCAGTCTGTTATGTAAATTAAACTAGGGAAAGTAAAGTGTGGTTATAATTGGGCAGGTACAAACCTTAAACTCATTTTTACTTTTACTTGACACATTTGACAAAATCTGAAAAAAGAAAAAATTAATTTTGATACAAAGATTTTTAATAGATAATAATTTCTTTTAAAAAATAGGATTAACTTTTTCCCATAGATCTCATTTTAGTCCAATATACCATCAACTACCAATAAAAATATATCCACTAAATAATTTCTTCATTACAAAATTTTCATGCAAACAAGATTCTCTACATTCATAAATACATTTTACAAAAATCCCATGATGAGCATTATGCTACTAATTCTCAGTATGGGATTTCTGAAGACTAACAAAAGGAAACTCTACATTCAGTGAAGCTAGGGAAAATCAACTTGCATACTAGTTGAGAAGCAGACCTAAACTGAAGCTTGAGAGTCTTTTGAATATATTGAATGTGGATTATAACCTGAGCTGGAACCTCCATCTCGTGATGTACCGATACTCGAATCAACTCCTACCCTGCGAAATGATTCGCCCGATACTAATGCTTGGAGAAGCTTTGGAGGTGGAGGCGTTGTCACCTCGACTACTCCTTCCAACATTTTCACCACCATTCCCATGGAAGGCCTCATTGATTCATCGTCCTGAATGCACCAAATCGCTATCAATCCCACACGCTCAGCCTCCGCGACATTGTATGTTCCACATAGTCTTTCATCCATGACTGCTGCAATGTTTCCCTCGACTATCTGGCGAGCTGCCCATGGTGGGAAAAACCATTTATCGTCTGTTCCACCTACTTCACCTCTAGCTGAAGGGGGTGTCTCTACATTGCGCCGACCACTTATCAGTTCCAATAATGTCATGCCATAGCTATATACATCGGCTTTAGTTGTGATCGCCAATCCGGAGATCCACTCGGGTGCAACATAGCCCCAGGTACCCCTCATGGTTGCCAACACTCTACTAAAGTCCCTACCAAGGAGCTTTGCAAGTCCAAAATCAGAAACCTTTGCTGAAAAATCCTCATCTAGCAGAATATTCTCTGGTTTGATGTCACAGTGTATTATACAATTGCGACACCCTTCGTGTAAATAAGCGATACCTTTTGCTGTCCCAGCAGCAATTCGGAATCTAACATCCCAACTTAGATTCTGACCATCTCGCCTTAAATATGCGCTAAGTGGACCCTTTGACATGTACTCATAAACCAGAAGCCTATGAGAATTTTCAAAGCAAAATCCCCTCAACCTCACTAAATTAACATGCTGAATGTTTCCTATTGTGCACACCTCAGCTCGAAATTCCTTTTCACCACCACCAGGTCTTTCAAGTCTCTTCACAGCCACGAGTGAAGAATCCGATAGTTCCCCTAGGAACACAGTTCCAAAGCCACCATGACCAAGCTTCTCCGAGAATCCCTTCGTTGCAGCATTAAGCTCTTTGGATGAAAACACCTTCAAATTCATTATAGGAAATACATCTTCCTCATCTTGTTTCTTCTTCCTTATTCTTCTCCTCCTAAATACCAAGAAAGTCCCAATTCCAACTGACAGAATTACCACAAATCCACCGATCATTTCGATCACAAGTAATCTGCTTTGTATCTGCTTCTTTTGATTATTCCCTCCTCCCTTAACTCTTACATATAGCTTATCCTCAATAGTGCTGTCAGAACTAAGATTTCTGAGATTGAGCAATGTACCATATAAAATCGTGCACAAATTAGTCCTCTCATTGTGATACAAACCAATACAAGAACAATAACCTAAACATTCTTTCTCACATTCACTTCTACTTACAGTATTTGAAACTACCCTTGCCCCATCATATCCAACCATTCCAACCTCCTCAAATCCATCATTCTCACTACAAACTTCATTACTCTCGCGGCGACACCCGCCCGAAAACTCCCCTGCATCCCATGAATCACCATCCAAAGGGCTGAACCCTGGTAAGCACTTGCAAGGATTCAATGACATACTATTACAGAACCCCAAATTCCCACACAAACCGTAAGTTCTACACACATTCTCTGGCTGTGACCAGAACATGCTCCAACTTTGTGCCTGTTGGATCCAAGTAAATTGTTTAATCTGTCCATTGAAATCCACCATGAACCTAGTCAAAGGAGGTGGCATTCCATTCTCTAATGCCACCTCTGAGTATCCAAATGATGCCATAGGAGTAAAAGGTGCTATAAAATTGAACTTATAAATGTAAGGAACAGTCATTTCTGGTATCCCAACAAATGCATTATCACTCCAATTCCCAGTAGACCAATATGGACGAGTACCATTGTAAAAAAGAGCTATCTCACCATAGCTTTGTGGTTGCAGCCTTAAAGAGTACCTTCCAGGTGATGGGTCATTAGTACTTTTCCAAGATGTCAGCCATTTTGTAGCAGTCAAGTTCATCCCAGGAAGCCATGTATCTGTAGGAAAATCAAAACTTTGCCACACCAAACTCCCTTCATCAGTAACAAGAACCAAATTCCCTTGGTCCAATAGCTTCACAACACTACCTTTCTCCAAGTTAGTTGTCTCCCACACAATACTTCTTGAATCTTCCTTCAGCACTAATTTCCCATCCTCAGTAATCTCCAAAGCAGCTAAAGATGGATTCTTTATAGGCCTCTCACGATTAGCAACCCAAACATAAGTAGGTGTAGGGATTGAAGCAAACCAAATCCCAAAATACCATTTCTCTTCATCATTAGTCTTGAAAAACCCCATTTCAAATGTGTTGTTTTCACTCTGAACAGTGTCCTTCCCCCTCAGCACAACTTTAGATTTGTTCAAAGATTCCAACTTTATGCTCTTTTTCAGAGATCCCAACTTTCTTCCAGTTGAAAAAGACTCTTTAAAGGGTTCAGCTACATGGGTCATTTTCACATTATGCATTCTTGATTTTTCTGCTTCTGAACTGACCCCAAATGACATAGAAATTGAAATGACAAGTAAAACAAGAAGTTTCTGTAGAATCATGGTGATGAATTTTGCTTAGGTGAAGTAAAGATTTTGGTTATTAGGGGACATTGAGTGGGAAGTTGAGAGAATATTTGTAGTGCTGCTGCTTTTGAGAAATTCAGTGTAGGAAAATAATAGTGAAGTTTGTCAGTAACATACTGCTAAAAGCTGCCACACACGGACGAGATATAAAGGGCAGACATGTAGAATTTACTGTTGTAACCTTGTACACTTGCTCCCCTGAGAGGAATAATATATAATCTTTGCTTCTTGTACTTTGTCCCTCCATGCCCATTTATGTTGAGCTGTTTTCACTAAAAATTTATAGTTTAAGGGGAAAAAAAAATAAAAAACTTTGAGAATATTATGATTTAAATTACATTGTATGAATATAAATTTATGTCGTTATAATTCATTCTATTAAAAGTAAAATAATAAGTCAAAGTTAAATTATTAAATAATTTAGTAAGAGTTTATTGTACGCTGTATTTTTGTAAAAGACTTTTTCCCTGGCTTGAATACTTAATCTCCCCATCATATGACAATAATTTTACTATTACTAAATATATAAAAAGATACTCCGTCCATCCTAATTTGTTATGATAAAATTTAGATTTTAATAGTTAGACTAATTTATTTTAATCATATATTTAGATATAATCTATAAGAATGAAAAAGAATTTATATTTAAAAATTAAATAAAAATACTATAAATCATGAAAATTATAATTTTTAAAGCTTATAAATAGATCATGGCCGAAATAAATTTTTTCTTATTTGAATATTAAAATTCAAATTATGTCGTCAAAATTGGAAAAGAGGAGGTATCATTTTTTTTAGACGGACTCAAAAGAAAAGAGTGTTACGTAAATTGAACGGAAGGAGTAAAAGGGTGGGATAATATAGTTGATTGAGGGTAAAATTGTCAATTAAGAATATTTTGAGTTGAAAAGTATGCAGTGGAAAGAGAAGCTTGTTTTTTTCTTTGATGGTATTGTTATTCGTTTATATTTTCGAATATTTCTCCAAAATTATAATCTCTTAGGAATCATTTGGTAGATTGTATAAAAATAATATAAAATATGATGTATTAGTAATACTTGCGTTAGTTATATTTATATTTTTCTTATATAATGTTTGATTTGATGTATTAAAAATAACATGAATTAAATAATTTTTTTAAAAAAAAATTAATTTTTTACGAAAATATCCTTCATATATATGTTGAAAAGAATGTAATTTTTTTTTAGCGATAATAGTGTCTTTAATCATGTTAATGCATGTATTGGACCCATTCATTACTAATACCATGAATTTTGAGGTACTAGTAATACACGCCTTAATACACAATAGAGTGTATAACTACTGCAAACATTATTTGATATATATATCGAGTGCGTATAAGTCTTTACCTGAAAATATACATTATTTTCTTAAAAACACCCGTCCTTCAATATAGGCTCATTAGTTATTTCTGTCTTCCGGAAAGCTCAAAATTTAAATTGTTTTTGGAATTTTTCAATTAAGGTTACATATTCAGGATAATGAAAATATGTACATCTATTATATTATTTGCACTCTTATTTCAATTGCTGTTATGTGATTTGGTAGCAGCTAGCAACTGCCATGAATTTGACATCATCTGTATTAATCAATTTAATACAATCTTATAATGAAGTCAAGATGGTAAGGTTAAGAGGACCCCATGAAGCAAAGACCTTTTTTTTTTTTTGTATCAACGAATAAATTTTTAGTCTAAAAAAGGACGATTAATGATTCTTAATTGAACCAAAGACTTCGTGTGTTCAAAGAACAAACGGCTAGAAAAGAATTGATTAAGATACTACTTAATTGTTAATCCCTCTTTCTATCTTTACATGTCCATTATATTAAAAATAAATGTTCAATAATGTTGGTGTAATTTAAAAAATCAATAGATATTTATCTATTTGTACTCATTTTACCTTTTCTATTAAATACTCCCTTCGTCTCATTTTACCCGTTCCAAATTTTCTAATTTGATGTTTCATTTTACTTGTCTTTGTTTACTTATCAAGACAAGACAATTTTTTTTCCATTATACCCTTAGTTAATTGATTAGTTCTTGTTATTAGCATTCTTGAAAAATGTTATTTAAGAGGATTACCATGAAGAGTACACCATTAAGAATATAAATGGTGCTTTGGTATTAGCCATTCATCAATATTGAAACTAATAAAAAGACACAATTAAGAGGGGCAGAATGATAAAGTTACATACTAATCATTGGAACGGAGAGAGTACTATTCATTTATTCAATGTAGTAAAATTATCCTATTATTTACTATTTCTTACGATGTGTTCATCGTGTAAATATAATTTATCAAATCCCTTTATTAAGATAATATAATTATGCAAATATATTTTTTTTCATTTGAAGATTTATCCAAATTTAATAAAAAAATTTCTTTACATATATAAATTACTGAATCCCTTTATTAAAATTTTTAACTCCACTGAAGGATTGTTATAAAGATTTGAATCCCATACCTAATTGGTAAGTGGTAACTCAATTTCCAATTATATGTATATTTTGTTCTAAGTTCTAAACAAGTCATTTCTTATAGATAAAAGACTAGGCAAGATTATTGGAAACTAAATAATAGTACGATCTCGATTCATCTTTACTTGTTTAATATGTTAAAAATATATAATTTATTATCTAATTAAAAAGTCAAAGATAATTTATTATTTTAAATTTATTTTATTTTTATTATTAAATAATATTTAAATTACTTAATAATTGATAAATATATTTATGATAAAATTATTCTTTTAATTATTATATTTATTAATTAGCATGTCAAATTAAATATCAACAAGAAAAGATTAGCAGAGTAAGTATTAAAAGATTAGTTGGCCTTGCGTTTTCATATAAAACTAGTGTTTGAAAAGCAATAATTAGGTAATTGAAGTTGGTGAAACCCTTTGACTAATGTGCTCCTTGAGGATATTATTTTAACACTACCAATAATTTATAGATGCAATACAATAATGGTGTTTATCTTTAATAAAATTAATCCTTTTCCTAGGCATCTTAGCGTCTTTTTTATTTTATTTTATTTTATTTTATTTTTTATATCTACCGACTTTGACAGATGGATATTTTTTGTGAAATTATTGCGATATTATTAACTTGCAAAATTATTTTAATAATAAAAATCACCTCATGAAGTTGTAAAAAGAAAAAATTAAATAAAAAGGGCCAAAATCGAGTTGATTTTATTATTTTCAAGGTCAATATCTACGTCTTTAATTATGTATTAGTACTACTATTAATTTGTGGACTTTTGTAGTTTTGCTTAACAAATCTTGAATGCTGCCTCACCTTTTAAGGGTTAAAATAAATCTCATATGTCTAAATTCTAATGCATGTTTTCAAACAGGCTATATTTGATTATTTTCATTAGATAGGGACATAAGGTTGACAAATGTAGACTTTACAATATACTTCCAACTCATGATTTTGTCCACACAAGCCACATAATAACAATTTTAAAATCCAAACTTCAATTCATAATTTTGTCTTTATACATATTAGGTTATGTTTTAAGAATATTAAGATTTTATTTATGTTGTAATTTGGTGCGGGATAGTAATTGAATAAGTTATAAGTTATTCCGGGATAACTAATAACTAATTCCGAGATTAATTATTCCAAGATAACTATTTTTCAACCAAACGATTAGTGTATTTGATTTAAATTCATATTGTATTAGATATTAGAATAGAAGTTTGTACTATTACTGTGGCTCATAAGTACAATTAGTTAAAGTTTGGGTGGGCTATTGGAGCTGGTTAGCTCATTTTGATCCAATTCAGTTCATCTAAAAAAATTGAATTGTTATATAGGTTATTGACGATGAAAAAATTGTCAAAATATTTTTTAAAAGATATATTTTGAGATGTTATATATAAACATAATAGTATTCTTTTATTAGGTACTGAAAATTACAACAACATACCCAGAGAATAGTGGAATCTGGAGAGGGTAATATATACTAAAAATTATAAAATAAAAATAAAAAAATTAAAACTTAATAAGAAATTGGATTAGTTTGGTTATGACCCACTTTTTAGCCTATTTCATTTCAGCCCAAGTAATTTATCGATCCGTTCATTTATTAACTCAACATATATTGATCTAGTCATCAATTAACTTAGCTCATTTTTATCTGTCTAAATTCAATCCAATTCTCTAATTTGACAAGGTTATTCTATACATAATGCATGTTTTGCCCTTCAATTGGCTGGTCTTTAATTTTTATTCTTCAACTGGACTAAGACCCTAAGGTTCAACAACACATCCGTTGTGTTGTAGTCCTAGAAAGTAAGGTCCAAAGATAACATACACGCAAAAGTTACCTCTATCTCAACAGTAGAAAATATGTTTCCGATAGAGTATGAGAGTCAAAGGTTCATGATAAAAACGACTTCCTTTTCATGTAATCTCATATCAGCCTAAGGTTCATTTAATGTTGGTGACATCTTGACCATCTTATGAACACCTCAAGCAGATGGACTCACATCATGTGTTGCAGCAAATGTGAGGGTTCATGTGGCAACCCGACTTGTTTGAGATCGAGGCATGTAAACAACCCGGCTTGTTTGGGATTGAGGCTTTAGGTGTAGTTATTATTATGCAATCAAGACTCATAGGTATTAGGGTAGTGCCAGGATCATCAAATGAGCCCATAAAACTTTTGAGGAATAATGCCATTGCTATAGTCTCTGACAGAAGAATCTGTACAGCAATTGACATAAAGTTACAACAACAAAAAGAGCAATTGTAAAACACTTGGGACTCAGAAGCAAGCATGACCAAGAACACGCGTTTTCAGGGTTTAATCTTCCGGGCAACAAATGCAAAACTACAGCTTCTTTTTGTTCTCCGGCTGCAATCTAGCTCGCTTCAGCATATATGCAGCTCGCATCTTCATCCAGGGCAGGATCTACTAACATACGCTTCCATATACATAGAGAATTTACATTTTTATGAGTTCAAGTGAAACATAACAGCCTCATGTGGTTATAATGCTTGTGTAGAGGCATGTGTTGACAACGACCAGGTCTAAGGAGCTTTCGATTAGAAAAGTTTCATGTTGACAACGGCCAGCTAAGGAACTTCCAATTAGAAAAGTTTCATAGAGCTTCATATATCATTTCCTGCATCAAGAAAATCAACAGTCTTGCTTGCTTAATGGATCTCCGCAACCAAGATAATGATTAAAGAAAATAAAAAGGATCAGATTTTATAATCAAGACATTCAAGGTATAGAATGAAAAAATGGCAATGACAATGGAGAGCAGTAAAAATGAATCAACAGAACCCTCCAGGCCTGTTTAACACCTTCTCCTCATATACTTCTTGGAGAAATGATGACTCAAACAGAAGGTAAGAAAAAAGGAAAAGATGGGGGGTGGGATTTGGGTGGGGGGTGGGGAAAGAAGAGGAAAACGAAGTAGACCTGGTCGCATATTGGGCATGTTTGACTTCTTTCCATCCACTCAAGAATGCATGAAAGATGAAAATGGTGGTTACATTTTGCGACTATTCTTGGATTGTCGGCATCATATTCTGCAAAACAAGTGCAAAAGATAGACGGCGAGACAAGAAAATCAGATAAAGATTGATTAAAATAGCAAATGGAAACACAGAAGGCAAGGGAGAAGGCAAAACTGAAGTCGCCCCTCCCAATGATGACAGCGTGTATACCTTCAAGACAAGTGGGACAAACATCCTCTTCTTCTGCTGATTTAATAATAGGTGAAGTAGATTTTACTAGGTCAATCCCGGTTTTCTTTAGGGAGGCAAGAAGAGACTCCGTTTCAGCTTTGCAATCAGATAACTTAATATCTTTACAAGCAGTTATCTCATAGCTATGTTGAAGTACTGTTTCATCTGTGAACTGGGAACCTCTCGACTGTGGATGCCCCAAAACTACTTCAAATGGAATTGGTGCAGGAGGGGCGCGGTAAGTGTCTGGTGTTGATCTATCTAGGTTCAAATCATCCAGAAGGTCAGAGGTAAATGCAGTAGCAGCACTATCATCAGATGTCAGGGACTCATACTCTTCAGAAGCTGGTGGAAACTGCAGAAAGAAAATTGAAAATCTATGTTAAGAGATTGAGGATAAAAGACTGCCATAACAAAAATTATAGTACTAGAAAGACTAGAAAAGATATAACAAAAGATTATACTAGAAGGATTTGAAAAGACATCAACGAACAAACGAAGTGCCAGTATACATGCATAGTACACACGTAGTATAACCGATTGACATGACTTTAGAAGTGTACAGTATATACAAAAGCTGTTGCATTCTTTTTCCCTACAAGTTTGAGTTTAATCCTGAAAAATATCCAGTGTGTTCAGGTTTATAAGGAACCAAGAACCAATCCAAATGTCTAGGTTTCTCCTAGGATAAAATTGGTAAATCTCTTTTAGTGATGCTTAATAACAGAATGCACGAGCTGTAGCAATGCAATATTAACACAAAAACAGTCAAACGGTAGAAAGGAGGGGCAGAGGGTGTTAAGCACGTTTCTTACACTTACAAAATTGTGAAATCTCTTTTAGTGATGCTTAATAGCAGAATGTATGGGCTGTAGCAATGCAATATTAGCACAAAAACAATGAAATGGTAGAAAAGAGGGGCAGAGGGTGTTAAGCACATTTATTACACTTACAAAATTGTGAAATCTCATGTCAAATCAATCGGACTAAGCACCATAAAGGCAATAAGAAATTGTCTGAGCAGGGATCACACTTACAATTCAATGAGCTACCATTTTAAAAGATCTGATAGACTGATACTATTTAATAAACAGAGACTGACAGACGAGTGCAAATAAAACAAGGTTACAGAAAGTAGATAAATTAACAGGACAAAATTTGAAAGCACTTAAGCTAGTTGCATGTTTCCATATCTAGAGTGATTGGAACAGATTACTAACATAGTAAAATATTGGCGTTCCATGAAGCTGGGGAGGCTTCCTTGAAGAGCAACAGCAACCACCCATCCTTTGCAGCTATTTTAGTTATCCATGTATATGTCTTATTTCCTGACACATTACCTTCTGTATCTCTGTATGTAGAGGGGAAATCCACTGCAGAAATGAAAAAGAGGGGATAAACATTTAGAATTATACATGAGAATCACAAAAAGAATTGCATGATTAACAACGAGTGGCAACAGAGAAATCCAAAAAGTACACCAGGATCAAAAATACCACATCAAAGAGCTCTTGAAACAAGAACATAAAACTACTATGGTCTAACATACACACATCAGTTATAACAGTTAGCATCAAATTGTCCCTCAAAGCAGCCAAGTACGTAGTTTATAGTTTAAAGAAGCGTATCTTCTCTTTAATTCTGTACTTCGCTCTCTATTTCTCTCCATATATGGCAGAGAGTGAAGAGTCGATAATTATGTGATTACCATACATTCGTGGATCAAATCACTTCTTTCTACAAAAATGGTTGGATAGTTAAACAGACGACAAACTTTTTTCCAATAATTATTTTCTAATTCTATGTAGAACTCTCACAAGTCCCAACTATCAACCACAACATCTTATACATAAAAAAAGTTATGCAATAACACTACAAGTGTCACAGAAACAAAGTCATATACAAACTTGGCAGTCCACTGTTCGAATACTTGTCTCATCATTTGAGCCCATTTCAAGAGGGAGACTTTTGTACTGAACATGTTACAAAGATTGTACAATAAACGACAGAGAAGCAAATGATGTAATATGTATACTCAAGCTATTAAAATTACCAAAGGTGTATCCCAATGGTCAATGGTGTGGGTGCGGTTACCCTGGCAGAGGGAAAAAAAATACTAAGAGAGTTTTTCCCTATTTGCTTAGGCTTGGAGGACAGAGTTATCCGGTACCTATACTAGTGGGAATTAGCAGGTACCTATCTCGAAAAAGCAATGGAAATTGCAATAACAATAAGCAAGCCAGTAAGCTTCGTTCCTTTTGAGTATTCTAACCATAACAAACGATTAACGAGCAAATAGAAAAGTACCCTGAAGTTAAAAAACAAGCTATAATCCATACCCTAAAAAACTGTTGAGGTCAATAAAGAACCAACAAGTAGCAGTCAAATTATTGAGACCATGGTTCTAGGGACCAAAGTTCATCTACGATATCTAAAAAACTAATCTTTTCAGACAACATTAACTCAGAAAAGTGAGAGAATAGAAAAAAAGTGAAAATCTCTACACAACAAACCTGATAACTACACCCAAACCCCAAAACATTTCAGAATTTCTCAGTGCACCCCACTTTCATTTTCAGAAGCATACAATTACAAAGGCAGTGGCACACCAGAAAGACCCACCAAGGAAAAACATCAACTGTACCAAGACAAGAGACCTAAAAGTACAAACACAAAAACAGCACTATAAGACAAAAAACTGATTAATAGACCAGAGATAAACAACTATGTCTCAATCATAAACTAGTTGGTTTCAACAAATTTCACATAAATTGGCTAGAACCACCCCCAGTTTCAAAAGAACAAACATACAAAAGCAGTGGTACACCAGAAAGAACTAGATAGAACCTTTTCACATGTAGACAACAGAAATTAAAAGGACAAACTCAAGAAAAAATATAATTTTTACACAACCTGACCAAAAGACTAGATTTCAGAAAGTTAAATTACACACACTTGCAGCTTCAAGAAGACCTGAATACAGATTACAGAGGCAGTGGCACATTAGAAAGAAGAAAAAAGGATGAACAAACAGAAGCTTTACCACACTAAAATATTTTCCTTGTTTTTCTCTTCTGAAAAAGGTGTCTGCTAAGAATGGTAACTAAGCTAGATGGGAAAAAAAAGAATCTTTACAAAAGAACCTGATAAATACACCGCATCCAATTCAAGTACTACTACTACAATCCCACAAAGTGGAGCCAGGAGGGTAGGTACACGCATACCTTACCCCTATTTCCAATAGACCCTTGGCTCGAGAAAAACAGTTCAAAGTAGTTCAAAACGAAATAACACCACACCTAATTGAAGTACAACAACATATTCAATGTAATCCCATAAAGTGGGGTTTATACACAGAACTTACCACCTACCTAGGAGAGGTAAAAATAGGTTATTTCAATAGACCCTCCGCTCAAGAAAAACAACAACAACAACAAACCAAGTGTTTTTCCACAAAGTGGGGTTGGGAGGGTAAAGTATATGCAGTCCATACCGCTACCTTCGAAAAAGTAGAGATACTATTTTCGATAGAGCCCGGCTCAAGATAAAGTAAATAACACACACCCAATTAGAAGTATCAAAAGAAGTTAACCAACACACCATCAGTTTCTAAAACAGGCGTTATAAACAAGAAGTGGACTAACACACCAAAAAGAGGAAAAAAACAGAAATCTTTACCTTTGCTAAAAATAAACTCTTTATTTCTTTTTTTAGTCTAAAAATGGGTCTGTAATGGCAACCTGATAAATAGACTACACCAAATGTATAATAAAAATCAACTATTTTCACCTTCAGTTAACAAAAGCAGGCAGTGGCACACCAGAAATACTTACAAGGGAAAAACAAGAACCTTTACCTTGCTAAAGATTCTTTTTTTATTTGTGTTTTTGGCAAAAAAAAGAAGAACAAGAAGCTTGAAATGGTAATTAGGGGCTGGTGGGATGGACAAGAAGAAAAAGGGGTAAAGGCTGCTGCTTGACTTTAGAGAATGAGTAGGAAAAAACTGAAAAAAAGAGAGAGTTCCAGTGTTTTGTCACCTTTTTAATAAAGAAGGGAGTTCAATGCGAATGGCACAAAGTTTAGGGGTCTGAATAGACAAATAAAAAACCTCATAAAGCTACAGATGCGCATGACCAAAAAACTGTGGCGTCGCCCGGACTCGAACCGGAGACCTTCAGTGTGTTAGACTGACGTGATAACCAACTACACCACGACACCTCTATAACAACGAGACCCAATATTATTACTAAATTATTGAGATTTTAGAAAATAGATTATACATTCACTTTAAATTATGAAAGAAAAAACTTTACCTAAAAAAAAAAAAAAAACTTGTGAATTTGTAAAATAAAATGATTTATAGGTTTATTCGAAGACTTTTTCCTTTAAATTAATGATCTATCAAAAATAGTTTCTTTGTTCCACGAAGATTCTGAATAAGGTCTGAATATATATCATTCTTTTCGAACTTCACTTATGAAATTACATAGTTTATGTTGTTGAAGTCATATGCTTAAGCATGATTTATCAAAATGATGTTTGATAAGTATAGTGCAAACAACCGAATGAGTTAAGCGTGCACGAAAGTGTAATATAGTAGACATGCTACTACAACATAACTGAAAAAATGAAAAAGTACATTATCACATAAGGCATTGATTTAGCTAAAGTCTTCATTGTTTAATACTAAATGATTCCGTTTACGTGTGATTATTTCTAATTATGAAGAGATTTATGATTTAAACTGCATGATCTAAATCATTCAATAAGATGCCACCCTTTTTTTTTTTTTTTTTTTTTCTAATGAGCTCTTAGATATCTTCAATGTAATCCCATAAGTTCGGTTATATTTGAACTTATAATTAAAAAAATTAATTTAACTTTTTATTTAATATTTATATTGAGACTGACTAAATTTATATTTATGCTATCCAGTGATGGAGTCAGGATATTCACGAAGGGGATTCATAAGTGAACATACGAACTAACCGAAGGGGGTTCAACATCTAATATATATACATAAAAAATAATTTTAACTATATATATATAGCATGATTTTTCGTTAGAGGGGATTCAAATGAACCCCTCGACAAAGGGTAGATCCGCCCCGGAAAGAGGCCGCCTCCTTAGCTGCAACGCAGGAGTTAATATAAAATTGTGACCAGTTAAAAGTAAGTTTAACTAAAATAATATAAAGTTGCATCCATAAATAAATTAGAATTAGTGGTTCAAGTGTAGACAAGTGACAAGTGATGATATTCTTGTCAACATTAGTGTAGCAAGTTGCTTTAGAAGACAACCACTTTAAGTTCACGGTGATACATTTGCGGCTAACAAATTTTTTTATTATAGCCATATAATTCCTTCTGCCGTCCATTTATTTATATCTTAATATATGATAATGATAATTCATAAACATGGCAAAGATGTGTTCCGTATTTGATAGGCGAATCCACTTCGTATTAAATCACTAGGGTCGTATTCTAATTTTTGCTATTCTAATAGTTTAATCTTTCAATTACACATTCTTAAGTAGAGCAATATTTTAACATTTTTTTTTTTGTTTAAAATTAAACCTGTCACGTCATTAAATCTCTCTAAAAAAATAAAAAGCTTGGTGAATATGATTTTTTAAGCAACTTATATAGAGAAAAATAATGTTTGAAAGACAAAAAAATAACGACTTCAATAGCTAATTAGCGAAATCAAATGGTTATCCGAACATAATTATTTTTGATATAATCCCATTTAAGATAAATAACAGTACAACAATCACAAAACATAAAAACAAACAATTAAAAAGAAATATCTGACTACAAAAGACTAAACATTCTTTCCTAATATTGTGGAGATACTACTACTTACTAACACTTTATCCTCTGCATTCTTTTATCAAAGATCACGTTTTCTATAATTTGTAACTTTTTCATATTATGCCTAATCACCTGTCCAATATTTCTTCGACTTACCTGTACCCGCCTAAATCATCCACACCTCCGAATTAAAGCATTCGTATTCTCCTCCTCATCACATGCCCCGAACATAATAATACTTTTTCATTTTAATTTGTTTGGAATTTTAGAAGGTAAAAACGATTTTTGAATCTCGTTGTCTTTAATTAGATATGCAAATGTATCAAAACATCCTCTATAGTTTAGGTGTTTTGTGCAATCCATGATTATGAAATGCCGATATATTCCAAGTACAACGATTAACTTGAAGGGAACAAGTACAAGTACAGCCAGTAGTAGTTCAGTTTTATGTAGGGAACAAGTTTCAGTAGCTACTGTTGAGCTGACCCATAATACTGATTCATGTAAATCCCACACTTGCATTTCCAATGCCCTTAAAATTTCGGCGAGAACGGGCAATTATGATCAAGGCAGACGCATACAGGCCCAGATAATTAAGTTGGGCATGACTAATGTGCTTTCTCTGGGAAACCAGCTCTTGCATGTTTATGTAAAATGCAAGGACTTTGTTCATGCGCGCAAGATGTTCGATGAAATGCGTGTTAGAAATATTGTAACGTGGAACACCTTCATATGTGGTTTAAGGTACTCCCTCTGTCTATATCTACTTGTCTAGTATATTAAAAATAATTGTACAACTTCACTTGTTCTGTTTGAAAAATCAATCACAACAACAAGTATATTCCCATCAAGTGGGGTTTGGAGAGGGTTAAGTGTCCATTGATGTGAGATAGAGAGGTTGTTTTTGATAGACCTTTGACTCAAATAAAATAATCTAGACAAGGAATAGAAAAAGGACAAGATAAAATAGAAATTAATATATTTAATAATATCATATATAAAATACATCAAGTAATACAACATCCTAAACTAATACTAACCTTATACCCTAATCCGTCTTCTCTACAACTTTCTATTAGGGGCTATCCATGTCATGTCTAATCACCTTCCTCTAATATTTCTTCGATGTACCTCTACATCGCTTGCATCCCTAGACAACCTCTCACACCTCCGCACTGGGACATCCGTGCCCCTCCTCATCACATGACCGAACCATCTTAACCTCGCTTTCCTCATCTTCATTTCCACCGAAGCCATACCCACCTTATCTCGAATAACCTCATTTCTAATCCTATCTTTCCTAGTACACCCACACATCCACTGAAACATTCTCATCTCCGTCACCTTCATTTTCTGGATGTGGATCTTCTTGACAGGCTAACATTCTAGTCCATACAACAAAGTTGGTCTAACCACCACTCTGTAAAATTTGCCCTTTAAGTTTGAGATAATCACCTTGCTTTTAAATACTAAGTATTCATTTATCAACATTTAAATGACTTGTAATTAATATGGGCAATATAGTAAAGTTACCGTTTTATTTATTGTCTCTTAAGGGATGTGTCAAGTCAAACATGGACAAGTAAAGATGGATGGAGGGAGTATTCTACTGAGTGTTTGAAGACAAATGATCATCTGGGGTTCTGTTACTTCAAGCAAATGTTGATGGAATCGGTGTCTCCTGATTGCATTACTTTCTGTGGGTTGCTTCGACTTTGTGTGGAGATAAATGATGGTGTTTGGTTGGCCAAGGAGTTGCATTGTGCAATCGTGAAGCTGGGATATGATCAAAGTTGTTTTCTTGGTGCCACTCTTGTTGATTTGTATGGGAAGTTTGGGTTGGTTGGAGAGGCTAGGTGTGTTCTTGGGGGGGTTTTAGCGCGTGATTTGGTGTTGTGGAACGTTATGGTTTCTTGCTATGTACTGAATGGTTTGGGTGAAGAGGCTTTCTGGTTATTCAATTTGATGAGAGTGGAGGGGTTTGAGGGGGATGAGTTTACATTTGCTAGTCTACTTAATTCCTGTGCTAGTTTGGGATTTTATGACTCAGGCAGGCAGATCCAAGGACTTGTTATTAAAGTTTGCCTTAACAAGGATGTTGTGGTTGAAAGTGCACTTGTTGATATGTATGCAAAGAACGAATATATGGCTGATGCTCGCAAGGCTTTTGACGCAATGGCCTTCAGAAATGTGGTCTCTTGGACCACTATTATTGTCGGTTATGGACGCCGTGGAGATGGGGAGGAAGCTATGGAACTTCTAAAGTGGATGTTAAGAGAGGATTTTGTTCCTGATGAGCTCACTTTGGCTAGTGTTCTTAGTTCGTGTGGCAACTTATCAATGGCCACTGAAACTGTACAAGTTCATGCTTATGCAGTAAGGTATGGGTTCTCAAATTCTTTATCAATTGGAAATGCATTGATAAATGCATACTCAAAGTGTGGCTGTATAGCTCATGCTCACCAAGTATTCAGTTCAATACAAGCACCAGATCTTTTCTCATGGACATCAGTAATTGGAGCTTATGCATCTCATGGCTTTTCAAAGGAAGCCGTTCAACTTTTTGAGGAGATGTTGGTAAATGGCGTGAAGCCAGATGGCATAGTATTTCTAGAGGTTCTCTCTGCCTGTAGCCATGGTGGTCTCTTTAGTAAAGGATTGGAGTACCTTAGTTTGATGACTAATTACTACCAAATTATGCCAAGCTCAGAACACTATACTTGTCTCATAGATCTGTTTGGACGATTAGGCCTTCTAAATGAGGCTTATGAAATTCTTAACTCAATGCCAGTAGAACCCCAGCCAGATGCCCTGAAGGCTTTCGTTGGTGCTTGTAAAATTCATGGAAATATGAAAATGGCAAAATGGGCTGCCGAAAAGCTTTTCATGATAGATCCAAATGATACTGCTACTTACGTCCTGATGTCAAACTTGTATGCATCTGATAGTAATTGGTCTGATGCAGCCTTGATCTGGGAAATGGCAAGAGAGGGGTTGCATAACAAGTCGCCAGGCTTTAGCATGGAAATTGCTCACGGAATCAACACATTAGCATGTAGAGGTAATCCTTCACTAAACACTTTGGCTGTCTTTAGAATGAAATTGGAGAACAGGGAATAGATGTATATAAAACAAAGCAAGATTGAATATCTTGCAGCAGCTGTGCAAAGAGCAAGGCAATGGTAGCCAGACTGATATTGTGAAAGATAAACCTCTGCACAACAGTTGTTTAGAGCATGTCAATGTCACAACAAACTTTTAGCATTTCACTGCTATGTATTAGTATGATCTAAAGCCAAAAGCTTTAGCCGGGCTTCAGGAAGCCAAAAGACCTTCCGATGGGTGGAGGCTCAGCTGCATTCTTTTCAGAGAAACACAAGTACATAATATCTAACTTTACGTTTTTGCAAGATTGAGAAGGGGAATTGTCTATACTGTTGGCTTCTTGTCGATAGAGATTTATTTCTGAAAGGAAACTCAGCTTTACCCATAACTTCTCCAGCATCTGTATATTTGAGAAGATTCAAACTTCCATTTGCAGAATGTATATTCGCCCCTCTTCCTTTTGATACTAAATTTTCATGATTCACCCATTTTACAAAACATTTGCTACAAGTATAATAGAGAACATAGATGATAAACCATAATTAATACATACAAACAGCGGAACAGTAAACCTTGCAGCAATATATATGGGACTCTATAAACAAGACTCCTCATTGGACCAGTTTCTTTACAGACTTCACCAATATATGAACTTGTGTGGTCTAACTTGCATCTCTGCCACCAGTATTGCTGTGACGGAGAAAGAATGAAGCAAAGGTACTATACCTTGGACCTTTCTCTTGCACCAATCTTTTCATCTTGCCTATTGTATGTTTTAACTTTCCTGACTATACAAAATGGACCTTTCCTGCTTTTGGTTCCTATAAACAATGTTACATAAAACAGGACACAGCTGGTGTGTCCCTGCCAACGGAAAACTTTAAAGAAGAAAAAAAATCTCTTTGAGAACAACTAATAAACTTTTCTTTTTTGATTGTTAAGAACGACTAACAAACATTTGCTTTTCCTTATCCACTAATCACCTTCCTAACGGAGAGAAGTGCCTTCATGGTATAGTTCATTGTACATTCTCAGCATCGACAGCTCTATATATTATGTGCTTGGGCTAAAGTAGATTCTATTATAAACTATCTACCATCTCTTTCATTACTACCAGTGAAAGAATTTTGTCGAGCCAACTCATAGTTCTCTGATCGAGGTTGTTCATTCTCACAGTTTACTGCTGCTGCTTTTGAGCAGAGAAAAAGAAATGAAGAAGTATATATTGAAACATGCCATAAACTGCAGAAATGACACACGAAAGATGTCAGAGAAATACAGGAAAAAGGATAGAGAGCAAGAGTCAAAAGAGACGTAGGAGAAATGTTTTATAGCTCTTCAGACCTGTGCCATATCCAGTAAGTTTGACTTGTCTCTAATCTCCAGCTAATAGCAGCCATTGCTAATGCAATGAATCCCGCAAGTATAAAGCCCCACCGAAAGCGCTTCAGAAGTGACCGAATGAAATTATGAATCCATGCTTTTACAGTTTGCCATCTGCATTCAGAGTCATGCTTAGCTGAAATGTTCGAGATTAAAACAAATACCATAAATTTGTATTTTTTATTGCTAGAATCCCTGCTGCCTTTCTTCACAAGTGAAAATTTAGTTATGGCTGGTGGAAGAGTAACATGGATCATATGCTTGAACATGGCTTAAGTTCTCAGAGAAGTTCATAAGCTGAGTCTCAATATTCTGTATGGAGTTGGTGACAACCTTAGTTCGAAAACAGTAACAAATGAAACCTGTAGTAATCTGACTTCTAATGGATAAAACATGTTACCACCAGTGACTGGCAAGCGACATTTGAATGTTAATCCTATAAAGATCATACATTATGCAAGCTAAACCTTAGCGTATGATCATAAATGAAAAATGAAATATCAGCTTTCAGCTTTGTTTGAAATTTTAGGTCTAAATTTTTGGAACACGAAATCCACCTACCTGTTGAGCATGTTCAAACAAAGTTCTGCTGAAAAGGAGATCCACCTATGATGAGTAAAGAACTCAATGAGGAACCCAATGACCAGTCCCAAAGTCCCAATAGCCACGACAAGAATAATGTTCGAGGACCTGTAAATATCGACCAGGTTAAAGCTCATCCAAATGGTTCAATGACCTGAAAGCCTCATCCAAACTTTTTTTTTAATAAGAGGAAGTGCCATATGAACTTTACCTGGTTGGTCCACTTTCAGCCATGAGGGCTGTTACGATTGCGACAACAGTGTGAATCGTCCTCTTTGAAACTTCATCAATAGCAGCCAAGTACACAAAAGTACTGACAACAGCCATGAAAGATAGCCAGAAATCCATGAACTTGGTCCAGTCAACAAAAGGAAACCATTAGTTTACTTGGCCAACAGATGCAAAATGCAATATACCAAATCCATTAGAGTGATACCTGTAAGACATGAAAGGTCAATGGACACCAAGTGCCAACATCACATGCATGATATAGGCCACTAGAGATACCACTTGATGTGTAAAGAACCCATTCAGCAAATGCCTGCAGAAGAAAGGAGAGTTTTTTTAAAGGTATAGCTCTACCTCGAGTTCATCTGCTTGTACGCTGAAAAAAACAAAATACTATACAAACACTAATAAAATTGTCTGTGGAAAATATAACCCAATATCTGATTACAGCTTTTCACTTGAAAATCAATCAGAAGAAATTAATTGCCTTAAGATGTCACTGGATTAGCTAGTATCACCTTATGACGGAGGGCCCAATAAGCAGGTAGCAAAGCTGCAGCATTGGATGCAATAAGGGAAATTGATTGCCACATGTGCCCTACATGAGTTTTCAGCACTCGTCCTTTAAAAGACCGTTGCATAATTAATTGGCTACTGATGAGAAATACTTGGTTAAAATTTTCGCAAAAATGTAGACAAACAAATAGTAATCGAGAGTGTACTACAATAGCAGAGAGCATGCTGAAACACGGGCAGATCTAGGAGGGAGCGAGGGTGTTCACCCAAACCCCCTCGGCAAAAAATTATATTATATAAATAAGGTATTTCTTTAATTTCGAGTGTATATATATGGATTTTGAATCCCCTAAACATAAGACTAGAGGTTGGCCAAGTGTTTTACGGGGTTCAAAATTTACTTTGAGGATTCTAGTTCAAACCCCAAGCGCTACACTTCTATTTTTCAAACCTCTCTCTGTGAAAATCCTGGATCTGCCACTGCTGAAACACATGCTGCAATTTATTTATTTTTAATCGGTGAAAACACATGCTGCAGTTGCAAATGGTTTCGACTGAATCATGATGAGGACATGCTATCAGAATTCAGAACATACAATAATGACCGACTGAATCCAATAGTTGCTTCCTCTAGCTGTTTACTGTGAAGTAATGTTCACCCATCTCTATTTCTAAAGGGAGGCAGTGAATAATTACTAGACTAGGATTATTATTATTATTCTTTCTCCAGTTCTCAGATGAAAGGCGCGTTGGAGTGAAGGGTCAATTTGTACAACTTTTGCTGATTTCGGATATTGATCACTCATGTGTATTCAGAAGCTACACAGAAAGTATTAATTACACTTAGATTTTAGGAAACTTACATCCTTAGTCAGTGAGAAAATTGACACTGAAATATATTTGTCTCATAAAAATGAAGCATATCGAGTACAAATGTACTCAGATTATCATTATATTGAATAAATTTACATGCTTACTCGAGATAGTAGCAGCTGAAAACAGTAAGTGGTTACTCTAATCTGGTTCAGTTTTATGTACTAAGTTAAGATTTTAAAAAATACAAACAACCAACAGAGGATGCAGCAACACTTCTCTTAAAATGGCTAAACACACTGACATAAGTCCGAAAGTCACAAAAATACAATGGTTTACCTGAAGAAGAAACCAGTTCAATACTGCAGTCAAAGCCTCCATAGCGTCGATTACAATCACAGAAACTGAAAAAGACAGATTTGATTGCATGAGAACGTGAACTGAACCCAATAGCATAATCTTCAGAAGTCATCACATACAAACCTGTACAATGTGAGACCATTTGCATCCAACTCGTGCTTGCATTGCCCATGCGAAGAGCACGTCTCTGGGCATCTCTCTAGTGAGATAGACATGATAGTTTCAGTTGTCGAACTATGCCCGTTCAAAATTGGGTGCCTTAACCCAAGACACCACGTTCCTCCTCTAGGATATATGATATAAAAGCTAACGGATTTATCACTTGCATCATATATCTTAAAAAACATGGAACCATTGCTGTTGCTTGTGCTGTTTGCATAAAAGTAATCCCAGTTACTAAGAGATGGAAATCCACCATATCTGGCATATATTTCCCCACTTATCTTTGCTTCTGATGTAAGGTGGACATGGATATTTCCGCCAGCAGCAGCATCGGGAATGTCCAGAAGGAAAAAGGTCCAAGTGTAATTCGTCATCTCCCCACCAGAGGAATTACTCAAAAGAGGTCCCAAAGGGAAATTAGCAGAGTCAGAGGAAACTTTTCCACTGATAGGTAGATAATCAGATGCAAAAACAGATGGGCTTTTCTTCAGAAAAGTCTGTACAGAAGCGTTACAAGGTTATCAATGGATGATCAGGTCAGTTTTGATGTGTGCAATTTGCATTGGAAGAAAAAATGTGTACTTTCTATCTATTGTATCATTTTCTTTTATTAAGCAAGAAATTGAATTATCCAAATCCACAACCTACAGACACCATGACATAAATAATGTTCAATATTAATGTGCTAGTTGAAAAGTATATGAAATTAATGAGTAGTTTTGAGAAATATTGATGTGGCCAGAGTAATTAAAACTTAAAAGTCCACCTGAAGTGTGTATTTTGCTGTTGTACAGTTCAATCCAGCCTTATCTGCAGGACACTGAAGTACTTGCCATTCCAATGAATAGCATATTGCAGTGCTCATTTCTTGGATTACCACCGTGCTTTCTGAAAGGTTTGCTGGCTGAATTCTAATATACCAACGACCAAGCCTTGGTAAAGGTATGACCAAGGGGGGTCCGTTAATGTCAGCAGAATAATCATACAGTTGTGGCAGCGGTATAGCCCCATGCCGAACATAGCACATTAGGGTAATTCCACTCCCACGGCTGATGGTTCCATTAGAATGCCGCGACTGAGTGGACGTGACATTTAATGCTGTGATTATCAGCTCCTCAGCAATACTCACTACATCCAATGAGTAGACTTTTGACCCAGCAACGTCAAGACAGCTGTTCTCGGTACCTCCACAGGGAGTCGCATTTACTGCAGTTCTATAAGATTGGCTACCGATTCCATTTTCAGGAGATATATAGGTGTCCAAACATGAGAGTAAACTAACTGTTTGGTTGCAGAATTTTCCCAACACAGCTGAATTTCTACACCCTTCCACAGTTATATTACCACTGAATGAGTACGAATGTCCTCGATTAATCTGCAAAGAGAAATCAGTCAACACCAATTAGGTAGCTAGATGTTAAAATTTACTATCTCAAGCTTTCCATTGTCTCATTAAAGTGTTCCTATCAATCACAATATACTATGTACTACCATCTTTCTCAATGCTCTGCCCCTAATGAATTTTGTCCATGCAGCCTTTGTGTGTTTGTTTGATATCATTTTATGAATGGGTTGATTTTATATCATCAGTACATATACAAAACTTAAAATTCAATCCAACTAGTTGATCCTATCTTTAGAAAAAAATTACTACGAAAAAAGAAAACGCTTAAAAGAAAGACACAACTTCAGCCATCAAAGTTGTCTTATACACGTTTGGGAAAAGTTAAGTGAGTCAAATGATATATTGTTCATAGCGGTAAGCTAGGCTCAAAGGGTGGAGGGAGTGATCAGATTAGATTCTTATAATAGGTTTATGGATAGAATAGTACTAATAGTACTTCATTCATTGTTATGGCAAAGGAACAATAATCTTAAACATGCAAATAAACAATACAGTGGAACTTCAGACACAACTACTACCTTTTGCAGGAAACAATTTTCAGTATGTATCAAATCCCTCCTCACTAACAACTGGCCCAAAAGGAAGAGCATAGGCTTCTCTTAGGTGAAACACTTCCTCACCAATTTATTCTCATATCTCGGAAATTTGGCAGATTTCTTCGCCCACTCTTAACCTAGCAACTGTGGTTCCTTCATTGGCAACATAAACTACAACGTTCTCACCAAACTACCATTTCCATTGTTTTTCCACTAAGAATTCTTTTTCCCTAGCTTCATTAATGCATGTCAACCTCAAAAGAGCAGGTGCAAGTCATTTTCCAACGTCTCTTTAAGGTTCAGTAGCAGCGAGAGATGGTAGAAGTCAAAGTCACTCTTTTTGAGCAACTGAAAGAACTCATGTGAATGTTTAACATGTTCGCCACTTTAACTCCCCTCCCACTTTGTAACCACAAATAAGATAATTCATGTAAGCTCTCCTCTTTCACTTCACACTATCCTTTAGGTTCAAGCCAAACAAGAAGAGTAATAAACCTTCCCTCTTTTGCTTCCCCTCCAGCAAAGTAGAAAAAGGAATAAATGTAGTGATAATTTGATTATCATCTCTGTAGTAAATAAAAGAACAAATCGAGTCCAATTTTTTTACTACAACATTACAAAAGTATCAATTGATCACATAGAGATGTCCAGAGGGAAATTTCAGATACATCCTAAGATTATTCAAATAAAAACATGACGCCTATCTGATCATATGTTGAAAACTCAAATAGAAATGTCCATGAGAAAGAAGCACAAAAGGTATAGGACAAAACGTGGATTATAAATAAGTTATAGCAAGTAGTACCATTTTTGATTGTGTCCTTATAGGTCCGATGCCATTAAATAGCCCAAAATACCATATTCCTGGTCGAATCTGCGAAAGAACTTATTTCAAACCCAAGTAAACATGCCATCACTGAAAGAAATTTATCTCTCAAATGGAGAAGCAAGTTCAGTACAAACAAGAAACTAGCCACATATATTAGAAAGTTAACAATAAACCTGCTCATTTGTCAACATCAAGGATATTGTTTTCTGCATGGGATAGCACTTCTCAACAATTTGAAGATCTTCTGACCCACCAAAGGAACTATTGGAAATATAGTCTAACACTACAGAGAAAAAACTGATATTATTAGCTTGTGATGACATACTGCTATGATGTAATCATGGCCACATGATTTTCCATGCTCAGTCAGTTAAGAGAATGATTTCTGTACCTAGACCAGTATAAGAAGTATTATAAACATCTGGAAGGGGAGGACTTCCTTCTCGGAAGCAGAGCATCGGCAAAGTACTTACTTTTCCAAATCTTTTCAGATCCTGCTTGCAGTTAGATTCCGGAATTAAACATTGTAAAAGGATAATTGTCGGGTATAGAAGTACAGTATGGTCAGTCAGAAAAAATCTTAAACACCAAATCGAGGAAGTAAAAGAAGAAACTGGAGTGGAAAAAAGAATCAAAATGCATTATCATATTAAAGAACAACCAAAAAGAGGTTATAAAGGTATAAGCAGAACATCTCAATGACGAAGGTTTTGTCTGTGCACTTACAATGCCGACACTGGATTCCAAAGCAATAGTCACCGAGGAGAACCATAGTGGTAAGTCCACTGCAGAAAGGCATGAAAACCAAAACCAGTAAGCCATTAAAGAAAAAAGAGAGAAACTTTACTGTGTCAACTGTTTGAAGTTAAACACTTCGCATTTAACACTGCCTCACACAATTATCTGTGATGCAATCAAACCTGAAAGACGTGATTTCTCTAAAGATAGCCATCAAATAAGGAAACCTTGATAGGAAACACTTGAAAAACTGAAAGACTAAAAACTAAAATAGCACTGCCTGTAAAATACAACAGTTTTCAAATCATTACATTGATAGAAGTAAACACTGATATTCGCTTCACAAACACAACCAAGATAGCTAAAATGGAGTAATTAATAACTAAACATTGCAAACACTGAAGACAGAGAACAAGCTAAATCCACAACTGCTGAATAACAGAGCAAGCAGCTCATGACCAAGGAAATATTACAACAACAACAAATCCAGTGTAATCCCACGAGTGGCTCTGGGGAGGGTAGATGGTACCCAAACCTTACCCCTACCTTTGAGAAGGTAGAGAGGTTGTTTCCGAAAGACCCTCGGCTGAACAAACAGTAATAAAGAGGCAATAGCAATAACCAGCGAAAAAGAGGAAATGACTAAGGAAATATTAACAAGAACAAATGAACATAGCCGGTTGGTTGCATCAGAACAAAAGATTACATATTTACATCAAAGCAACAGATACATCAGTGGAACGAGTGATCCATATACCATCAATCAGTTAAAACAACATAAAAATGAAACAGGCAACTCGAAATGTTTCTCTTATACAATCTCTAGCAGCATTCACCTATTCTTGCATTGATGAATACAACAAATAGCAACAAGCACAAAAAACCATCCAAATAAAGCAAGATATCAAGAATTCTAAAAGAATCAAAACCCATATCCCAAATTTCGTCTAGGTGCCAGAAATCCCTCCCCCCCCCTCCCCCACACCCACCCACCCACCCCAAAAAAAAAAAGCTTCACGCAAATAGCCAGGTAAATTTACTGTTTACTTTTCCAAGCCGGTATACAAAGATTAACATGATCATACACATTTATACATGGATTACATATATGTTATACATTCGCCAGTTATTTATATCTCAATCAGTTAGATGGAAATCTTACTAGATTAATTCTTCAAAACAAAAAGAAAAGAAACCCCCCACCCCACCCCACTCCCCTTGACAAAGAAGTTAAAAATTCAAACTTCAATAAACAGATGCGATAAATTACCACTAATGTATCGCCATTGATAAGGTCTAAGCACAGTAGTTGTATAAATGAAGCTAGAAAGAGTGACAGTGTTATGCTGACCATCACCACCACCACCACCTTGGACTTGTTCTCCATACAAAACCCAACAAGAATAAAAACAAGTAGCTGATAACACTACAACAACTAAAAAAAGATTCGAACAAGAATGACCCAGAATCAAAAACATGTTTGTTTCCCCTTTCGAAGCTGATTCTTTAGTAGAGAATGAGAATTTTTTGCTGAATCATTCTCCTCATCTTCTCTCTGTACCTATATACACCTATATATATATATATAACACATACATTAGAAAAAGAGAAAAAAATTCCAAAATTTTAATTCAGTGAATCAGATTTTTGAGTGTATAATAAATTGTATAAAATAATTAAATTAGGTGAATGGTTTGTGTATTTTCTTGATTTGTGGTTTGACCGTTGTTTCTTGAAATTGGACTAAGAAAATATAAAGTATTATAACGTCAAAAAAGGAAAAAATGAAAAAAAAAAAAAAAAAAAAAAGTCACCATTTTGCTTACCCGAGAAGGATGTGTGTGTGTTCACGCGCCTCGTGGAGATCGATGAGTCGTAGGAGTTTGTAATAAAACACACCAGTGAGAATGGGAAGTAATTTTTTTTTAATTCTTAATATTAATTATTTATTCTATAAATTACGTATTTTTTAATTATTAAATCTTAATTATTGAGTTAATATGATACAACAACAATAAATTAGTGCATTTTCACACAGTGAAGTTGGGAGGGTGAAATGTACGCAATCCATACCACTACCTTCGAAAAGATAGCTGAGTCAATATGATAAAGTCATTATATTAATTTTCTTTTTTTTTTTATACTTAGGTCAAATTAAAATATGACAAGTAAATCTAAATAGAGTGAGTAATTAGGTCTTGTAAAATAATTAATAACAAGTAATTAACATTGATGATTAAATAAGTAATTAGGTCTTATTATGTTAAATGTGATGAATAAAAATGAATTTTTTTGTTTAAAATATTAGATAAGTAAAGAGTGAACAATGAAAGTATTTTGGGGTTTTTAACTTCGATATACGGTATCTCCCCGAATATGACTAACTCATAGTTGTGCATTATGTTGGGTTCGAAATCGAGAGAGCGTCGTACGAAAGTTTAAAGTTTGTAAATTATGTGAAGATAATTCAGATAACACATAAAACAATACTAAAAAATTATATTATTAATATAATTTGACCAACTGACCTGCATATAAAAAACTAATATAAAAATATCATAAAAACTATGAGAGAAAATCTCTTCATAAACAAGACTCTTTGATCAACTACATTGTAGATGCTATTGTGTTATGATATGAAAAAATAGATCTTTTATTTACAGACATTCAAAATCTTTCCTCTAAGAAAGAGATTAGTCAAATATGAAAAAAATTTATATTTTTTTTTCAAAAAAGTAAAAATAATTCTTATATTATTTTTATTTTCCTTTAAAGAAAAAGTAAACTAAATTTTGATTAAAAAAAAAAAGGCAAAAACCCTAATACATTACGGGATTCATTTATGAGGGCAATGTTTCTGATGGGATTTTTTTTTTTTCATTCTCATAAACTCAAATTTAAAACTTCCAATTAAGAATAGAGAAATTTAAATCATTCCATCACAATTTATATTGAATGGAGAAATTTAAATCATTCCACCATAATTCATATTGGAATATGACAAAGTTAAAAAAAAAAAAAAAAGTAATCTAAAATAAATATGAAAATGAAGATGCATCAGTTCTAACCAAAAAAAACTATTCAACAATTTACATTCGAGATCCTTGATTAAGAGTAGAAAAATGTGAATCAATCATACTATAATTTAGGTCAGTGATGTGACCAAATTGAAGAAGAAAGGTGATCTCGATTGAGTATGAAAATGAAGTTTATTTAATGGTTTTATTACTTTATGGTTTTTTTTTTTTTTGCGTGTGAATTTTGTTTACTTGACAAATTGATTCTACAATTATAGATAAGAACATTAATTTTATGTTCCATTTTAATTTTACTGATTTGTACATATCAGAAATAATGAAATTAATACATTATTAAGGAAAACAAGTTTCAAGCTCTTTTAGGGTCGTTATTGGTTTGAAAATTGTTATTCCGAGATAATTAATATCGGGATTAGTTATTCCGGGATAACTTATTCCACCATGTGATTAAGGGAAAAATTATGTGATAAATTATCCCGGATTGGATTAATCTCTCTAACCAAACAAAGAAAAATATGTTCTTTTATTTTATTTCGGAATGATTAGTTATTCCGGGATAACAATTTTCAAATCAAACAATAGTAAATAAGAAACTTGTACACTTGGAGCTTGTTCTTATATTTGCAAAATTTGAGAGGTTTGGTAAAGTTTTATCTTTTTCCTATTGTCATTTTTGGTTAAATTATTTTTTTGTCATAATATGTGAAAATATATTTGTTTTTACACTGAACTGAAAGCAACAAATATTTATACCCATTGCGAAAACTCAAACTCATACTTCTTTCTTTAATTGCTTTTCCTAATTTGATCGTAGTAAAAATAGGAGTATAGAAGTAAAAAGTTAATATAAACATCGATTAATAATTTATCTTTTATTTTAGAATATAAAATATTAACGCTAGAAACTTTAAGGATGACATTGCATATTCCTAGATTAACTTAAAAACAATATATATAGTGAGGAATATTAGCTAAATTGGAGCTTACTAAATTGATCACGATTTTATAATTGTAAGAGAGAATTGAAGAAAGTTATAATAATATGAATTAAAATGTCAGTAATATTTTAAGAAATATAATTAAAATTCATCTGATACATAGCTGGCTCGACTAAATAGAATCATCAATTTACATAAAGTACTTGAGGTGCACCTTTCAAATGCTCCGATATAATTACATATTGAAAGATCAAAGTTGGTAAAATAAGAATGTACTGATATGAAATATATTATTTTATACAATTTTCACAACTTCGATTGTATTTTCTATTCAACGAGATATATTTATAGTCTCAATTTGATGTATTTATTCAACCTTGATCCCCATTTGTAGATTTTTGTGTTGTTATGTATTAGGATTTGTCTTGAATAATTGTGTTTTAATTCGGAAAGGTTCTCTTAGTAAAAAAGTTTCTAGTTCACTTAGATTATATCGTAATTGTATTTTAATTCAGATAGATTCTCTTAGCGGAAAAGGTTTCCTTATAGGAAACAATCTCTTCCATAATTGGTTAATTCAGATCTTTTTTTTTTTTTCAAGTCAAAACACAATAGCATCACAACATAGTCGTTTAAGAGCTTTGCTTAGGAAAGAATTTCTGTCAATTAGTTTTTAGGTTTTTCTTTTTTAGTGTTTTTCTTGTTATTTTATTTGTTGTCTCAATAGTTTGCATTCTCGATTTCGAACCCAACGTTATCATCCGTTAATCTTTTGAACCTGTTTCAGTACTCTTTTTAGTATGTTAGCAACACTAATTTCTTTCGTGATCAACCAACTACGTATATACCAAAAAGAAATTGTGATTCTCTTGAAGCAAAGCAAACTAGCACTACTATATCATAATTTTTCATAGCTGGAGATAAAATTGGAGTTAAAGTTGAATTTGGAGTTGTGTTTGGTCATGGATATAAGTTAAGATTGTTTTTGAAATTTTATGAGAGAATTTTTTCAAATATAATTTTGGAATTATATTTAAAATTTGAATGACCAAACACATCTTTTTTTTTTTTACTAAAATGAAATAATTTTTCAAAAAAAAATAAAAATCAACTACTTAATTAAACATGTCATTGTCATCAAGACAAAATTGAAATATTGGAATTAAAAATTTACTAAAAACAAAAAGAAAAAAACATAAATAAAAATGTAGCAATAACTATAAATCTATAGAAGAAGAATAAGATAAAACACAAATAGTAGTACTAGTATTATTTTGCCGGGGAATGTAGTTAGGTGTAACAGATAATACAGGAGAAAAGTATGCGTTAATAACAACCAATCATAATCCATTATGGAGTAGTCAATAATGCTCTCTTCTCTATACATACAGAGAAACTCCATAGTCCATAGTCCACGCACACAATTTGCTTCCTTCTCTCACAGTTTGTGCGTGTTTTTGGTGTATTGTTTTCCAGTTTCCACACATAGCTTGTGCGTGTTTTTGGTGTAGTGGAACAAGGTGAAATAATGGGAGATCAAATGGAGAAGATGAAGTTACGTCAGAATTATGCGAATCATTGGCATACTGATCTTATGCGTGCCACTGAGTCTGATCCTCTTTGTAAATCTCTCTCTCTCTCTCTCTCTTTTGCTGATTGTTTTTTCCTTTTTTGATTTCGGTTTTTTTGAGTAATAGAGTGATCTGTGGCTTTTGCAGATTGCTGTTTCTCGCTTTGGTGGTGAGTGTGTCTATTTATGGACTATGATGATGATTTGTGATATTTGAGTTTGTTTCTAATGTAATGTCTGTATTTGTTTGTTTGCTGAATAATATAGAACTGGAATGCAGTGGCGGATTTAGGATTTTCACTTAGGGTTTCAAAAATAAAAGTGTAATGTATCAATTTGAACTTGGAACCTCCATGTAAATTTTGAACTCCCTGAACCATTGAGTAGACGAATTATCTTGTATTCAGTGAATTCAAAATCTCTATGTAAAGTCAAAAGTGTAATTTTAGGCCAAAGGGTTCGGGTGAATGGGTATTTGTTGTTAGGACTTAGGATTGGTTGTAAATTAGGAAAATGTCATCAAATTAGGGCTGTTCTATGGGAATCTGGTAACGAGAACTGAAAATTTAAGCTTGCGGAGTAGAGGTTTTTTTGTTTTTTTTTAAAGAAAGAAGGCTGGTTCAGTCTTAAATGATTTGAAAATTATCCTAACTTTAGTTTTTACAGTTTTGCTGTGGATTTTAAGATCACTTTTGCTTAAATGTGATAAAGAACGGACCTTAAACCTAACTTAAGCTTAAAAGCTAGCTCATGAAAGGAGTATTGCCCAAGACCATATAAGGAAAGAAAGATCCTTAAACCCATACTCAATGTTGGACGGTCTACACCTCACTAGCAATGGGTTGGACCTAATATGAAGAGATGTCTTTAGGGAATTTTGAGCATACTTATATGTCAAGCCAAAGGTGCCTGTGGTATCATAGTCTAGCGCTTTTTCTCTGTTGTTCTATAGTAACTTGTGATTTTAAGCTGCATAAGCAACACATTCCTAGTACTGGTTGGTGAACCATTTGGAAGTTTTGTGTGTCCCTATACTAAAGAAATGAGTAATTCCCACATCTGGTAGTCTTATCGGAATGCTTATTGTCAGCTTGAAAGTAGATAAAAATCTGTCTATAAAACAGGATTGAGTCACTTAGGTCCGAGCATCCTCTTCAAATTACTTAATTTGTTCCTGCAAAATTATACTGTGTAACTCAGTTGGTTGCTTAGCAGATCTAGTGAAATTACTCTTCCATATCCCTGTCATCACTAATCACAGGGAGATATAATGCTCAGAAACTTGGACTGTCCACAAAATTTTCCTTTCTTCTTATCTTTCACTAGTTCATGAATTCTTTTCATCCTTCCTAGTTCAGGAATAAAACAAGAAAATATATGTATCATACTTAATTTCCTATACACAAACTAAGACAATTTATGCATCAAAAAAAGGTTTTTTCTTTTCTCAACACAAGTTCATTCTTCAACATGTTTTCCCCCACAAAGTGGTACTATGAATTTTCGTCTTGTTGATTGTACTACTATTCAAAATTGATTACTTCTTTACCTTTGAATGTGAAAGCCCTCTGTGTGCATCGTATTCCCTCCGCAAACGAGCCCTGTACAATGATATGTCCAGGTAATTGTTCCATTTTTATGTTCATGTATACAAATTGTTGCATCTTGAAGTGTCTATATCATTTAAAGACTCTTCCTTTAACAGATATACATGTTGTGGAGGCTATATGCCTTGTAGCGGCAAATGTGGAGAAAGACATTGCCCGGAATTTTGCCTTTGCACGGAGGTCTGGTGTTATTCTGTTGATGCTACAATATTTTTTTTTTAAAAAAAAAATCAATTTCATGACTATATGAAATAACTCTTCATTGTCTGGCAGTTATTTACATATTTTTTCTGAAAATTCTGATCTGTGTCTTTATTTCTCAAACATACTTTTGTTGTCAGGTTTGCCTTTGCTTTGCAAATTCTGTTGCTTCAACACGGTTTATGTTGCAAGATGAGTTCAATCTGCAGACAACAAAATGCGATAATTGCATAATAGTAATTTCAACACTTCTCCTTCTCCCTTCTACATCTCTCTGCTTGTAACATGCTCATCTTTTAATCTAATAGTGTAAAGATTTTTTATACGATATATTAGTGTTAGTTGTTGCACATTTATAGCATATTAGTTATCCCTTTTATCAGAAAACGAACTAATTCTACTTATCATAGAGATTTATCAAGAATTACCTCATAAGTGACCTTATTGTATAAATGTCTTTTACTTTGTCAATCCACAGAACTTAGAACTCTATATCTAACTTACATTGCCTTGGACTGTAGGGATTCATGTTTTGCCTAAACCAGTTAGCATGTATATGTAGCCTTATTGCTTGTCTCACTGGAAGTGAAGAAATTAATGATGCTGCTCAAATTTTGAGGTGTTTGTCGGATGTTGTTTACTGCACGTAAGACACTTGGTTTTAAGTATCAAAAGATATTTTTTGTGCTGAGCTGTATTTTCATCTTCATTTACCTTTTCTTTTTTCCTTTCCGTTGGCAGGGTTTGCAGCTGTATGCAGGTAATATGTGAATGCTTGGACTCATTATACATCTTTTAGCATGCACATAGTTCCACTGAAATAGTCAAATCATCTTACGATCTCGAAACAGAAAAAAGGTTCCATTTGAAATAGTGATTTAGTGTCCAAGCCAAAAAAGGTTATTTTTCATAATGCGGCTCCAAATGCCTTGAATTATATTATTACAATTTGCGTTCTTTAAACACTGAAAGTTCCTGCGTTTGTGAGTAAACATAGGAGGTAAGTCCCATTCTGGCTGCAAATTATTGTGACCAACTTCTGTTCAGACTCCACTCAAAAGATGCATAATCTATACCCATTCAGCTCTCTCGGTCCCTATTTATTAATGGATTCATCATAATTGTACTCTCCATCAGACGGATGTGCAGCTCTACTTCGCAAAACCTCACGTAGGCGGAGTTTATCGTATGACCTATCAAACTCTTCTTTTTTAAGAAAAAGTTTGATCATGGCTCGTGATGGAACAAACTATGCTTGTATAACATCTTCCATAACTTCAGTTACTGGTTCAGATCATTGCATATTCCATTTCCCATTTTTGGCTTCATTCACTTTGTCTTGGTCATTGTCATTCTGTTCAGACACAGCACAAGGTTGAAATGGATAAAAGAGATGGAAAATTTGGACCGCGGCCAATGGCAGTGCCACCTGCTCAACAAATGTCTCGGTTAGATCAGGGATATCCACCTGCGCAGGCTTATCCACCAATGCAGCAACCTCATGGATACCCCCCACAGCCCCATGGTTACCCACCACCACAACAACAGCATCAAGGCTACCCACCACCACAACAACAGCCTCAGGGTTATCCACCACCTCAGCAGCAGCCTCAGGGTTATCCACCACCGCAGCAGCAGCCTCAGGGTTATCCACCACCGCAGCAGCAGCAGCCTCATGGTTACCCACCGGTCAATTATCCCCCCCCTGGTGCTGGAAATCCCCGATCCTGAGTTTCTTCAATGAGTTGGAACTTTCTTTTTTTGGTGGGGCCGAAATTCATTGATTTCTGCTTGAATTTAGTACAGTACTTTTTAGACTCTTCTTCTTTTCTTACCTTGTAGATTATGGTAGGTCACAAAATAATTGAGTTGTGTAATTAAAGTGGATGAATTAATTGTATGTGGAGTAATCATTCAATATCAATAGTTTATGCATCAGACGAACATTTGAAACAATTCCTTGCATCACCCTAAGACAGGACGGACGATCGGTTTGACTGAGTCTTAGACCCGATTATGGCTTTACCAGTTAGACTGTTAATGAAGGGAATGGGAAGTAATTCGTTGTATATATCATGCTCAATGTTGCTACCTTTCGTTGTCAATATTTTCTTTTTGGTTATGTAATAGAGTTATGAGTATCCTCCAGTTTTATTGGTTGTGTACTGCTGCTATGTATTCCAAAGAAAAAGTTTGACAAGAGTAACAAATTTATTTGAAATCACATTTCCAAGTGGAAAGTTATATCACTGGATATTTGCATATCAATCTCGTCGAGGAAAGTTCCCCAAGAAACCATCGTTAACATATGAACAAGGAGATTTGAACATGAATATTTACAAGCTCTTCTCAACTTATTTTTACGCTTTTAGAATTGTCATGTTGCCAAATAGATATGCTACATAAATTCTATCACATTATTTATATTGTATTATTTTAATAAATTCAACTAATTAATTTAATTGTATCATTCTTTGTCGATATACAAGGACACAGATTAGTAAATCTATTTAAAAAAATAGAATTGGAGGTAAACTTGTTATGTGTCACAACTTTCTTTTTGGTTCGTTTCAAAAAGAATACTACCTTTTCTTATTTGGTAACTATTTAGAGACACAATTTAACTTTTATCCTTATTCATCCTACTTATAAAGTCTCACTTAATTAACGATAAAGATAGTAGTAGTACATTTTTTAACAAAGACGTAACTCAAAAGACTTCCTGGCTTGATGGGGTTGCACGAAAGATCAAGGCATAATACACAAACAAGACTTTTAACTTGACACCAAATTATAACTATGATCTTTAACTTTATCAGTTCACAAGTAGGCCCTTTAACTATACAAAAGTTGAACAAAAAAACGCTTCAATCCTACCTGGCAAAATGCGTGTATACACTCAAACCACACGTATTAGAGTTAGAATTGAAGTGTTTTTTTTGTTCAGCTTTTGTATTGTTAAAGGGCCTACTTGTGCACTGGCAAAGTTAAAGTTCATAGTTATAATATGCCTTTTTTATTAGGTGGCATCATTTGAGTGGATTACTAATCCACGTAGGAGCGATTGAGTTTCACGTATGTAAGTTGCAGAATTGGCGTATTTTTTTGTTTAGTTTTTATATAATTAAAGGGTCTACTTATGTACTGACAAAGTTAAAGGGCATAGTTATAATTTGGTGTCAAGTTAAAGGTCCTGTTTATGTATTATGCCAAAGATCAATCTTTACCTTGTTTCTTTTTGACTTAATGATGAATGAATTCACATGACATGTTCAAGGGAAGGTGTCATGATGTATGTTATTTGCACATTACATAATATTGACTGATGAGACGGATAATGAATTAATGACAAGTTGAAGATGAGGAGAGAGGTCCTAGAGTCTAAGAGGTTGTTTGGTACATAAACTAAGTTATCTCAACATTATAATCCCTGCACTGTTTTATATCATATGATAAGTGGCATAATACTTTCATGGTTTTGATAGGATAAGATGGGTTATGCCGAGACTAAATTTGATATTAGTTTAAATCATGTTTGATTGATGATATAAATTAGTCTCGGATAAATTTATACCATCAATCAAATATGGTATAAGTTTTATCCAAGGGATATCTTTAACTTATCCCACTTTGTACTTCATACCAAACGATCCCTTTAAGATTTCGAATTAAGCAAGACTAAAATAGAGTACTTGGAGTGCAAATTTAGTGATCAACGTGGTGCAAGAAGTGGAGTTGAAAGTAAAGATTGATACACTATTCATACTTAGAGAAGAAACTTCACGTATTTTGAGTCCATAATTCAAGAAAGCATGGCGATTGACAGTAATATCACACACTGAATATGCAATATCACACAGTAGTCTCCAATGTAAATTGATATTTATAGCTACACATGTTTTGTATATTGAGTTTTTGGTCTCTTTTCAAAAATAATTTCTCTATTTCATACGACAATGATAAAATTTGCTTAGATTCCTACCTTCCTAAACCGCATATATGAGACAACTAGATAGGCATGGCCCGCGTTGAGCACGGGCCCAATATTTGACTTCAACAATAGTGCAAGTGTAATGTAACCATGTAAAATTGTTGAAATACAACCTTATTCGTCATTCATGGCTTCTTCCCCTTTGAGGAATAATGAACAGACAAAGAAAGAGAAGTCTTTGACTTCGATGTCTACGAGGAGCAAGAGTTAAAGGGCCACAACACTCGGGTCGAAGAATGGGCCAACATGTTAAAGACGAAATTAAACTTAGAACAAAAGGTTCTCTTTATTTTTAGTTTAGAAAAGAAGTTTCTTATTTTTCTTTTAATTTTCATTGATTAGCTTAGAAGGGAAGATTTTTTTAGCTTGTATAAATAAATATGATCAACAAGAAATATAGAACAAGAAGAGAAAATTTCTCAAAGACAGCCTTTATTTCTTTCATGGTATCAGAGTATTGATCTTCAACCCTAATCATCTTCATTAACCCTAATCATCTTCATCAATCCTAATTATCTTTCATGGATACTGAAGCAGCCACCACCACTGTCCTTCCAACAGTAGATATCAATCATCCATAACATCTCCATGCTTCTGATTCACCTGGTATGACATTGGTTAACAACCCTTTTGATGGAAAGGGTTATCAAGGTTGGAAGAGATCCATTGACATAGCCCTTTCTGCTAAAAACAAATTGGGCTTCACCACTGAAAGTGTTGCCACTCCTTCATCAGACTTACTAGATCTGCCTCAATGAAATAGATGCAATGACATGGTCACTTCTTGGATCTTGAATTCCCTGTCAAGGGAAATAGCAGATAGTGTCATTTACGCACGTACTGCTAGGGAGCTTTAGACTAGCTTAAAACGTAGATTTGGGCAAACAAATGGAGCAAAATTATTTCATCTGCAGAAAGAACTGAGTAGGTTGACACAAGGAAATAGCAGTGTTGCGGCATACTTCACCAAACTTAAGAGGCTATGGGATGAGCTTGACTCTCTTAATTCTAATATCAAGTGCACCTGTGTGTGTAGTTGTGAGGGCAAACAAAAACTGGAAAAATCATTGGAAGATGAGAGACTCATAGTGTTTCTCATGAGTCTTAATGACACCTATGCTCAGGCTAGGAGGAATATCTTAATGCTTAACCCTCTACCAGATCTCAACCATTCTTATTCACTGATCTTGCAAGATGAGAATCAGAGAGAAACTTACATGAGCCCTCTTATTTCCACAGATTCTTCATCTTTCATGGTTGGGAAATTTAATCAATACAAAGGGAGACAGGTTCAAAGATTTACCACTCAACCTCCAAGAGCAGGACACCTATATCCCAAATAAGAATCTGCACAAAGGTTTCAGAAACAACATCAAGGATTTAAAAGAAAAAAGGCAAAATATAACCCTAATGTTAGCTGTGATTATTATGGAAAACTAGACATGTGGAGATGGATTGTTATAGACTCATAGGTTCTCCTGAAGATTTTTAGTTCACAAATGATAAGAAAAATCAGGGACAGATAGTCAGTCATGATAAAGGCTTCCGAGGACAAATCAAGGGAAATAATACTATGTTAATGGAGGAAATGGAAGGGAGATCCAGAAATCAACACAAATCAAAACTACAACAAGGAACAATATAACCAATTTGTTCAGATGTTCAAACAAATGAAAATGGAGAAAGCATTACAGGGAAGTGCAGATTCTAAAATCAACAGCAATGCAGTGGCTGGTACTATATTTAAGTATATAGGCTCTTATTTTTCAGTTCTTAATTCTGAATCTTGGATCATAGATTCAGGTGCCTCTGAACACATGTGCTTTAATCCCAAATCCTTCTTTTTCATGTCCCCTCTTAAGGTCCCTTTGACTATCAATCTTTCTAATTGTCAAACAATTAAGGTCACACATACAAAAATTGTGCCCATTTTTTCAAATCTCAACCTAAGGAATGTGTTATATGTTCCAAATTTTAAATACAATATGTTGTCTGTTAATAGATTCTGCATTCAATTTGCATGTTAATTATTTTTCACCTCTCATTCTTGTATGCTGGAAGATTCTTCATTGAAGAGGGGTCAAGTTTTTGGTGAAGCTAAAGATGGTCTATACATGTTTCAGCCCAATCCTAAGTAGGTTAGTCCAAGCTTTAGCTCAAATTTTACCCCTAGTTCTTTAAATTCCTTGTTTCCTAAGGCAGTTCCTAACAATTCTATTCCTGTATGTAGTAATGCAACTTCTAATGTTAAGTTATGGCATATTAGAATGGGGCATTTACCCTTCTCATCAATGAAGAGTATCAATTTTATATTATTTCCACATAATTTTGATTGTTTTTGTGATATTTGTCCCGAAGCTAGACAATCCAAGTTACCTTTTCCTCTCAGTCAAATTTCTACTAAAGGTCCTCTTGAACATACATGTTGACACTTGGGGACCTTATAGAGTTCCTACTTACAATGGTTATAAGTATTTCCTTACTGTTGTTGATGATTTTAGTAGGACAATATGGACCTTTTTATTATCTACTAAAAGGAATGCTTTTACTGTATTACAATCTTTTATCCACATGGTTGAAAAACAGTTTGAGAGAAAAGTTAAAATTATTAGATCTGATAATGCTTGGGAGTTAGGAAAAAGTGAGGTAGGTCTGCAATTTTTTCGATCTAAAGGGATTCTTCATCAAACTTGTTGTGTGGCTACCCCACAATAAAATGGAATTATGTAAAGAAAGCATAGATACTTACTTGAAATAGCAAGGGCTCTCATGTTTCAATCTAATGTTCCATTAATTTATTGGGGAGAATGCATATTAACAGCCACATACCTGATTAATAGACTCCCCTATAAAGTTCTTTAAGGGAAGACACCTTATGAAGTTATGTGTGGCAAAGCACCTTCTTATCTCAATCTAAGGTGTTTTGGTTGTTTGTGTTATGCAAATACTCTAACACAAGGTAGAGACAAGTTTCAACCCAGGGCCAAGAAGTGTGTATTTTTAGGATATCCAAATGACCAAAAAGAATATAAATCACTTAGTTTGGACAACAAGCAAATTTTTGTGTCTAGGGATGTCTATTTCTTTGTGAACACCTTTCCTTTATCACAGTGACCCAATCACCATCATCATCAGTTTTTCTAGATTACCCAGCTCACACTACTAATTTACTAGATAATTCTCACTATTCTGACGTACCAAATAAACCAGATACGAATCATGTCCCACTTTCTTCTGATCAATAGAGTCACTCACCATCACTTTCTCCTTCTTCACCATCATTTTCTAGCTCTTCACCTGAGGTTTCAGTGAGAAGATCAACCAGAACAAACAAGGGTGTTATGCCATCTCACTTCTAAGATTATTTTTGTAACCCTCTATTCTTGGGAAATGTGATAGATTCTTGTTTTTCTGCTCCTGTTAAACCTCAAATTTTATCTTTCAATGCTCTTTCTATCCCTAGTCAGGTGATTCTTAAATCTGTATCTAACATATTTGAGCCTAGTAGCTACAAAGCTGCCTCTGCATATCCAGGTTGGAAGAAAGCAATGGAAGCAGAAATTGAAGCCTTAAAATTGAATCATACATGGGATGTTGTTCCCATACCTCAAGGAAGGAAAGCTTTACTTTGTAAATGGGTATACAAGGCAAAACAACAAGCAGATGGCACTACTGAGAGACTTAACGCAAGGCTGGTCATTAGAGGAGACATTCAAAAGGAAGGGTTAGACTTCAATGAAAAATTTCCCCCAGTAATCAAGATGACTACTATCAGATGTTTGTTAGTATTACAGCAAAGAAACAGTGGAAAATATTTCAATTTGATGTAACTAATGCCTTTTTGCAAGGTGATTTGCAGGAAGAAGTTTACATAAAATTTTCTGCAGGGGTGGATCCTCCTTCTCCCAACATAGTTTGTAGACTCAAGAAGTCCTTGTACGGGCTGAAACAAGCCTCAAGGCAATGGTATGCCAGACTTGCAGAAGCTCTCAGTTATAAGGGACTTACTGCTTCTCTTAATGACTATTCCCTATTTTTGTTAGGAAAGACGGACACACAATCAAAGAGCCCGACGGGGTAGCAGCGGAAAATACCCAAGACTAAACTTTCTCTTTCAACTTGAACTAAGAGGAGACAAACAAACAAAGCAAAATAAAGTAATATGGCAGCAAATGAATTACCACACAAATGCGATAGGGCAAGAATAAAGACAAGCACACAAGACACCACATTTACGTGAAACCCTTCGGTGTGAAGAGTAAAAAGCCACAGGACCAAACCTCCACTATAATCACCAAAGAGTTACAATATTGTCCTCCAAGATGGCCACAAAACAAGTGCCAAACAACAAGAAATAATACATACACCATAGCACCAAACACTAGAGAAATAAAGGCAGCTACTGTTCGGGAATGAAGAACAGGAGTTACAGGCCACCAAATCAAGCTTCGTCAGTTTCTAATCAAAGATTGAGATGAGAGGAACAAGAATTTCAAAAATCAGCTCAATTGGACAAGAAACGAAGCGAAAATCGTAATTTGAAGTTGAAAGTTGTGACTGAAATTTAGGTGCGAAAATCAACTTTGTTTTTCTTTCTTTGGCCGCTGAAAACTCTCTTTTTGTGATGGTGAATAAGACCTAAAAAGATAAATGTATATGCCCCATAATAATGGGCCTATGGGCAAAAGTGGGTTGGTCCAAATTTGGCTTCATGGAAAAAGACCCAATAACCCAATAATTTTTTTAAGAAGGAAGGGGATTCTATTGCTATTGTTGCAATCTATGTTGATGATATCCTAATTACAGGTGATGCACAAGGAGAGATTGCAAATCTAAAGAAGTTTCTTCATTCAGAATTTCACATTAAAAATCTTGGGACTTTACATCATTTTTTGGGGATGGAAATTCTGAGAGAAGCACAGGGTATTATAGTGAGTCAAAAGAAGTATACTTCAGATCTTTTGGAGGAATTTGATGTTTCTCAACTACCTTCTGTCTCATCCCCTTTGGATCCTACAGTGAAATTAACATCAACTACATCTAACCTTTTGGATGATCCCACTTCCTACAGACACCTTATTGGAAAATTAAACTATTTGATTCACTCAAGATCTGATCTTTGTCATGCTGTCCTGATTCTAAGCCAATTTATGCAACAACCAAGCATTCATTACTATAATGCAGCTTTAAGGGTGGTGCGTTACCTCAAGGATTTTCCAAATCAGGGATTATTCCTTTCCTCTTCGTCGTTGTTCTCCCTCAATGCATTTTGTGACGCAGACTGGACTTCTTGTCGAGATTCAAGAAGACCCATTAGCGGATTCTTCATCAGCTTAGGTGGATGTCCCATTTCCTGGAAATCCAAGAAACAAGTATCAGTATCTCTTTTTTCTGCAGAAGGGGAATATCGATCAATGAGAAGACTAGTAGCAGAGTTGACATGGCTCACCCGATTGCTCGCGGATCTTTCAGTTCCTCCACTTTTGCTGGTGCTGGTGCATTCAGACAGTCAGGCCGCGATTCATATCGCCAAAAATCCAGTCTTTCAGGAGCAAACTAAGCATGTTGAGCTTGATTGTCATTTTGTCCGTCAACAATATTTGTCTGGGCTCATTTCTCTCTCATTTGTCCCCTCCAAGGACCAACTTACCGACATCTTCACTAAATCACTTTCTGGCCCGGCACACCATGAGATTCTGAGCAAGCTGGGGGTCACTACCCTCCCCTCTACCTTGAAAAGGGGTGTTGAAATACAACCTTATTCGCCATTCATGGCTTCTTTCCTTTTGAGGAATTATGAACAGACAAAGAAAGAGAAGTCTTTGACTTTGATGTCTACGAGGAGCAAGAGCTAAAGGGCAACAAGACTCGAGTCGAAGAATGGACCAACATTTTAAGACGAAATTAAACTTAGAATTGAAGGTTCTCTTTATTTTTAGCTTAAAAGAAAAGTTTCTTTTTTTTTTTTTTTTTAATTTTCATTGATTAGCTTAGAAGAGAAGATTCTTTTAGCTTGTATAAATAAATGTGACCAACAAAAAATATAGAACAAGAAGAGAAAAATTCCCAAATACTGGCTTTATTTCTTTCAAAAACAAACATATCATCTTTCCTCAATTTAGCTATCCTTCATTTTTTTGGTATACTTCCTTTATCAAATGCTTGAATTCAAAATTATTGAAACCAAAATTTCTTTAACTATGTCAATGAGAGAAAGCTAGTATCTTTCATTCTTTCCAAGTACAATGAATAGCCTTTCAGCAGTTTGTATAAACTTTGCTGAGGTGTAACATATGAAGTTTATATAACCATTCTAGTTATAACTGTTGCACCATTCTGGAATCTAAAAATTATGTATGTCCTTCAAAGTCTATGAAACTCATATTTTTATTCCGCTGTTTACATTTTTCACTTTAAAATCTCGCACATATGATGAAAATTGCGAAATGATCATAAGAGTTGACTCTTCCTTTCCTCATGTATGCACAGGCTAAATTTGACCACACATCTGCAAAATTGGGACAGAATTGCAACCAAAAAAACTAAAGTCACATTTTATTCTTAAGAAAATAAAGGCCATAAATAGACCTGGTAAACTACAAATATCTCATAGGAGAAAGCTTGAGCACTCGAAAAGATTTTAGTTAATCAAAGATAATGAACATACAAATACAGCAGACTAAAAGAACATTAAGGTTTTGTGATAAACCTAGAGCAGAAATAAAAACTCTTGCTACAGTATGTAAGGTGGAATAAGTTTACAAACCTCAATTACAATTAAATAATAGCGCATTGCAACATCAATGTTGCCTTTTTCCTGCACCTATAGAACTGAATCAGTGCCCAATTTGAAAACCAGAAGAAGCAGCTTCTACATGAGTTAGTACAGCCATACCTACCAAACATTAGCCATATTTCCATAGCACTCAGCAAAATGTGTGTCAATCCTTAGGGCTTCTTCATTTTTTGGGATGCACATATCAAAATCATGCAACTAAAACAAAGAAATGGTAACATGCTTTACTTCATATCCACAAATCACATCGAAAATAAATTAACCAAAAACGAAAAATCACAGTATATGTAAGCATTGGGGCAAGGAAAGCTCATATACCTCAAAAGAAGAAGATTATTGGTGCGCCCTGGATTTCTCTCACAAACTGTCTTGCTATGATCTAGTGCCTATTTATAGTTCCCAGTTCTGTAGTTCTGATGACCATGAGTTAAAAGAGCGTCCTCATCAACTGTGGCATATTAACATTGAGATGTCAGAAATGGATCCTAATAGCAATAATCCTCAGTAGATAGGGAAATTATTCTATTTTCATTTTCTTTGACAGCGTTGAAAGTCTCACATTCTTTAGGTTCTTCGTATCATCCTTTAATAGTCTACTGCACTAACTTAGACAAAGTGCTAAGATATTTATCAAAATCATCGTAGATTTGGAGTATTAACCAATCAATCAGAAGCTTCAATCGCTAATCTGATGGATTCACCTGTATGAATGCTTTATTTATGCCACTTCAACTTTATACGCGTTCACACTTATATCTGCATTATGTATTACCATCTCTATATCGTTCATTAACTTCTCTATTTTGTTCTTTTAACCTACACAGTGTTATTTTCAATGTTTTCGCGTACAAGAATCTGTATTTAGGAACAACAACTTCAACTCAAGTTCATGTGTAAAACCAAGAACACCTATGAAGTTGCTTAACACCTTCAACACAAGATTAAGAATAATCTTTCCAAGAAGTATGTTAATTTTTCAGAAATAAGATGAAACAGAATTTTTTAAGGCCAAGTCCCTCGACTTCACGGAGTGTCCTTAAGGAATAATTCCTCTCACTGTACCCGAGGTTATGAAATCTTTCTTCCAGGATAAAATGACCTTCAATCCAACAATAGCGATACCTCAAATTGCTAGATTCTTCAAACTCACTCAACAGCTAATAATCACAACGAGTTTTTTGAAGATATAAATAGTGTTTTTGCTGTCAAAATTCATGTTAATACGTGAGGAATACATCAGGTATTTATAGCCTTTATGTGTCCTTTATGAAAGGTTGCATTGGTTCAGCAAAAAGGCACCTATTCAGTACAGTCACATCACCTGCGTCCAGTCTGTGCTGGACCTGCGCCTGATTTGCGACCGCAGGTGACACTGTCCGAATTTCAGTGAGCAACTGCCCTACACCTACGCCCGCAGGTTATCAAAGTACGCGCGCAGGTCGCCCAACAAGGCGAAACAGTGTGTCTTTTACCTCGAAAGGTCGCATCCCTTCGAGATGCATTTCGTATGTGTTAGCATGGCGTCCGAAATGCGCTGCACATAGAGAAAAACAATCCCATCAAATTTTTGGATTAAAATTTCACTTGTTCATCAAGATTAACATAAATTTTGTCTAAAAATAGATCTTATTGATTGATCCAAATCCGAAGCCTGGTCGAGCAAACAACGACGACGACACAGAACACCATCTTGTTCTTGCCTCACTTATCATGTGGAGTAAGTGTTTCTTATTTTATACACTTAAAAGTCCCCTTCTTCCACCAATGTGGAAGAATTAGTGAACTTTCCAATAAAAGAGTACACTTTCCATTTTGATATCTCTCTTTTCCTCCACTTGGTTCCCTCTATTTTCCATTCACGCACACAGAACTCAACACATAGATTCCTGAGATTTTATATACACATGGAGAGTACACTCATTAATTTAATAATTTGAGGTGTCCCACGGCTTTCGGGTGAAAAAAAAATCTCTTATTTGCTTAAGTTTCAGGAGATCAGCATCAGTTTTTTAACCTACGATTCTGCTGCCATTCAAAAACCAATTTGATAAAAGGGAAGAAGCTTTTTTTTAGTAAGCTGTTCTATTCTTCTCATTTGTTCCTCCAAAAAATTAACTGAAAACAGCCAACAAAAACCCAAACAAGAAAGAACAAGGCAATATTTTTTGTTGGATAAACGTGGCGTTCATGCCAACTTTTGCACACCTCGACTAATTCCATGAATACTAAGCTATGTATAAGCGAGTGATGAGAGCATTAGCAACTTCAATTAGATAACACCAAAAATCACCACATTTAACTAATAAATATGACTAATTAGGTGGAAATAACCAATTTGTAAGTTTAAACACAGAACGTCTAATTGCCAACAAATTGATAGCTTCTTTACAAATCCACATATACGTAGAACATGTATCTGTGCCAATTTAACAGCCACTGGCCATGAATTTTTTTTACGTTTTTCAACAGAACTGAAGAAAGCACGTTTGGCCATAAAATTCTGTTTGCACTCCAAATTACTCACAGATCAAAAACAACTCCAATTGGTGTTCACGGGCAAACATAAACTCCAATTTTCAAATATTGTTTTTCAATTTTAAAACAAAAAATTACTTTTTTCAAATACTCACAATTTTCATGGCCAAACGCGATGTTGTGTAGAAGAGATCATTCATGTTATTTTTTATGAGAAAAATTATGAAGTAAAAGAAAGCAGTACAAATGATGATGATAAAAGGTTTAAAAGCGCACAATAAGATATCACTCCAGCTGTTGAGAAATTAAAGATCCCAAGAACCTAGAGGAAGTGCCAGCCTCATAGGAAACAACTCACATAGAACACCCTTCAATCATCTTGTAAAATACCTTAAATTAGGTGTTGTTGTGTATCAACTCAAGTTTTCTGACAACATACAAACCTCTAAGAAAGCAATAGTTATTTTTGAGAATTAAATTAAAAAAAATAACTATTGCTTTCTTAGAGGTTTGTAAGTACCCTAAGAAAGCAATAGTTATGTTAAATACATTTGTCATTCTGCACTCGAAAATTCAAAACTAACAAGCAAATCAAAATAGTTCTGTCTTGCACCTTAGGTTTTAGCTTATTTACCAGCATTATTGGATGACATCGGTGGGTTTATGATCGAAACATACATGTAATTGTCGTATTGGATGACACTAGATATATTTTCTAAATATGCATGACACCAGAAAATGATACGGAGGTGAAAATTATGTAGTGCAAGTGATTATGTTTTACAAACCTAAATAAACTAATACAAACAGTATCGTAAATACAGATAGTATTGTAAAGTACTGAAAAGGCGCGTTAAAGCTCCTATCCTAATATGCACAAGAGTGTAACATCAAGTTTGATTTTTACTAATAATAACACGACAGATCAAAATCAAACCATTTGTAACATGCATAAAACTCCAAAAAAATTATCTACAACTGAGCCACAAAAAGGAGTGCTTCGAAGCCCTTGGACAATAGTGGAAGCAAGCTTTGATTAAAAAAAAAAAATAGTGGAAGCAAACTCTATTTTATTTTGATAACAGTGGTGTCCACGTCAGCTTTTGCGCACCTCAACAAAATCCACGGAATACCTCCCACCTCCCACCTCGTAAAAGAGAATTCATATAACTCTGTCAGGCTAGTGGAAGAAGCTCTTAATAAATGCACCAGCTATAAATATCATTCAACTTCGAATTATCAAAACTGATAAAAATGAATAAACGAAAAAATCCTCTAATTGGTGATCGTCGTTGCAGAACCCTAACTCAATCTAACAGTATACAATCAACCAATAACTTGCTTAATCACAATTATCATCACTACAATTGAAAAAGATCAGCTATAAGCTCTATTATAATTTCTAAACCAAAAAAACATATAAATATTACACAAAATAAGTCAATGTCCATCGTCAACACAAATCGGAGCACTGAAATTTTTTTAAGAGAAATTAACACAACATTTAAAGGTTCTAAAAAAATGCGAAATTATACCTCAAGGCTTGAAAAATGGAGAACGTGAAGTTAATCCTTTAGCATGATTCAGCCAGCTTGTTATTCTAATTCTGCAACTTCAACATTTTGTTGTCACCCTTCTTCAAATTGCTAAATTAATGGCTGCATTTTCTCGAAATGTGATGCAAACAACAAACAGTGAAAACTTACCTTGAAATTCAAGCTCTAATGCCGTTACTAGTTTCATGGCAACATCAAATAAGTTGACAACTTTCACTACTTCTTCCTCAACAAATCACCCAAAAGTTGAAAAATCTCATAGGTAAAATAAATCATCTTGAAGCAGGAGTCCCAAACACTCAAAAAAAGTTTTATTCTTTTTTTTTTGTTGTTGTTGGAAAACTACTAATATCACACAGGAAAATTATCTATTGATTTTGAAAAGCTATAAGTTAAATCTAATTCTACTTGTCGAACAAAAAGTTAGACAAATAGTAGGAATGCTACTGTGGAATTAAACATGCAAGTAAATGAAATACAATGAAAAAGAGCAATAAAAGTAAGGTAATTTTAAAAACACTTAACCGGCAACCTTTTCTCCACATTTAAACAAAAAAAAAGCACATGACTGCAGTAAGCGAAGGAAAGCCTATATATCAGTAGCTTTATCAGCCTGCAACATCTTTCAAAATGACAAACTTTAGGGACTAATCACTTTTGACGATACACAAGTCTTGTTTTCACTGAAAAATTTCGTTAAACACGTTGATCGCTAAATTAAACAATGTTCTTCTCAACATATTCTTTTTAATTAAAGCTTTAAAAATTATAAAATAAGAAGAATTCGATAATAAATAAGCAATTTATAGCTGATGTAATTGAAGAAGTTACAACAACCAATACCAATCTGTTAAAAAATCCTAAAGTTCATCTTTGAACTTTTCCATTACCAAAAATAAAAGTACGCATCCACATCTAAGATAATACTCACTATGTCTCAATTTACAGTACTCACTTTCTCTTTTAGTCAGTTTAAAAAAAGAATGATAAGCACACAAATATTCAAGCATCATTTTAGATCACAAAACTTACTTATTTCATAAACTTCATGTCAAACCAACTGACATAAATTATACCAAGTGAAATTAACTCACACAAATAGAGTAATATTTTCTGCTCGAAAATTAAATAGCTTCCAGTGGAATACTCCACTCTACTCCCAATCCTATAAGTAAAATAGTTATTTGCCAAAAATATTTGATAAATAATATCAAAGATATTATTTATTAATTTTTTAATTTTTTTTTAACAACTACTTGAGAAATCTGAAATGATGAAGCGGGTTCGAGGACCCCTTTTCGGATTCGTTAAGCTCCGATTTTGAACTCGTCGGACTCCGGTATTAATTCGTTAAGCTCCGACTTTTGTTAATTCATAGTTTAATTACCAGTATTAATTACTGTTTTTGCTGAATTCTTATTAGTATCCGGAATATGCAATAGTAATTAGCTGGTAATTTGATTTCTCTGCTAAAATTAAACACAAGAAAATTATGTATGAGTTGATTCCCTGCGGAATATGATACATCTCTCTCACTAGCGACGGTTGTCCACGAAGGCTAGAACATTATAGGAAGAATTCACATATTTTATTTTGCTTGGAATTGAACCTGAAACACCGTGGTGCTCAAAAACCTATAATATCTCGGAATCAATGAGACTTGGCTAAAACAAATGACTATTTTTTTTACAAATAAAAACGATTGTGGTGTCCAGGCCAAATTTTTTGCACCTCGACTAATTCAACGACTGACACCTACCACCAGCAACAGGTACCAAGTACCAGCTAACCTTGTCAAACAAAGATAGGGAAGATGAAAAGTAATCACCTAGTATTTTTTGTCTCTCCCATAGGATTTGATTTTGAAAATAAGATATTATTTAACTTACTTCATTGACCACAAGGCCACACTCTTAGCAAATTGCTAATATCACATACTTAAGGTTACGTTATTCTTACACCTACGTTGTGTTCGGATTATTTCGTAGTTGAATGAATATGAAGGATTCACATAGCTGCAACAAGTTTGGGATTGAGCTATAGTGATTGATTGATGGATAGATTGATATTTGGGAGGTTGGGTGAAAACATCAACTAGTCCTTTAGAAAAATACATCCAGAGTAAGGATGTCAAGTGGGTCGGGCCGACCCGAGTAATTAACTCAGCCCAGTTTGACCCGTCTCGGTAAGTCCTAGGGTTTTAGAGTTTCAGGTTTTGGGCCGGTTATTTTTTTAAAATGGACCCGATTAATCCGGTCCCGATCAAGTCCGGTCCAGGCCTGCCGGTTAACCGGTCCGGCCCGGCCCGAATATTTTTTTCTAAAAAAAAAAGAGATTTTGGGCCAAACTAGCCGTTGGCCCAACGACTATATAGCCGTTTTTGGGTCCAAACGGCTAGTTTGGGCCCATTTATTAAAAAAAAAAATTAACTTTAAAAAATATTTTTTAATCCCAAAAAAAATTCTATAAATACCCTACAACTTCAAATCATTTTTCACACAATTTTTCACTCTCTCAAATCTCATTCTCTCTCAAATCTCAATTCTCAATTCTCAAATATTCAATATATTTAATTTCTTAAAGTGTTCACTTTAATTTTTTAATTTTTTGTTTACAAAGTACGAGCGGAAGTTTCTAAAGTCGCAACCTTTGGATACTTTCAAAATTTGGTATTGCCGTTCCATCTCTTACGTTTAATTTTTATTTATTGTATTAATTGTTTAATATTTAATTTTATTATATTTGTGTATTTTGCATATTTTTAGTTTAATTTAATTTATATTATGGATAAATTAAGAAACCTCGCTACTAAAGGTGTTAAAATTTTTTGTCCCGGAAGCGGTAATGGTAGTAAAAAGCGAATTACTAGAGGTAGAGGTAGTTCAAGTAGTAGATATACCCGTGTGCCTTCGCCTCCAGTACCGCTTGGTACACCTTTTGAGGAAGAAATAGGTGTAGGTGCTCACGATATGAATTATGTAGAAGCTTAGAAAAATTATGGTATAGAAGAAGAAAATGAAGTAGATGCAGTTAATTTAGACGAAGATAATAAAAATATAGCTGAGACGCCCGCAGTAGGAGATGCTAACGTTAGATCTGAATTGGTTAATCTCCCTCCCCGTCCTCCCAGTGTCCCAAGACCTCGTAAAAGAACTAGTGTTGCATGGCAATTTTTTGAACATATATCAGATATTGAGGTGCAATGCAATATTTGTCAACAAATATATAAGCATAGAAGTGGAGGCAAGCAGGGGGTACGGGTATGTTAATAAGATATATAGCTGAAGATCACAAAAGAGAGTTAAATATTGCACAAGGTGGTGGGGATGTTGGTGCACCAACACAAACTAGAATGGACCCAGCAATCGGTCACGTAGCGAAGAAGTATAATAAATTGAGGGACCGGGAAGAAATAACTAAAATGGTAGCTGTGGGTTGTTTGCCTTTTATTTTTCCTTCTTCTGATGCCTTTATTCGTTATATACAAACAATTTATAATCCTATGTTTAACGGTATTCTGAGGACTACTTGTCGGTCTGATATTTTTAGACTCCATTCACAATATTATTTGTATTTATCAACATTGTTAAAAAATATTCAATGTAGATTGTTCCCAACTTCTGATCTTGGTCGTGTTGTAAATAAAAATGATTATTTAATCGTTACTTGTCATTGAATGGATAGTAATTTCGTGATGCAAAAACGTATTCTTGCTTTTTTATATGATGAAGATCGTAAACATACTGGACAAATTATTGTTGATTCTATTGTTAAAATTGCCGGATATTATGGTATCGAAAATAAAATTTTATGTATTGCTTTTGATAATGCTTCTAACAACAAGACTGCTATAACAAAAATAAAATCTGCGCTATCTCCGCCCTTGCCTAAAATTTTTCATATTAAGTGTGCATGTCATATATATATAATTTAATTGTAAAAGATGGTCTTAAGTTTTTTGAGCTTTATATTGAAAAAATTCGTCTTGCCGTTGGTTTTATTCAAGAAAATAATCGTAGATCAAGAATTAAAGAATTTAAAGTTAAATGTCAAGAAAATGGACTTACACCGATTTTGATGCCTGAGAAAATCGATACTAGATGAAATTCTACGTATGAATTTTTAAAAACTTGTTATAAATATAGAATTTCTATTACACTAGCTTTTAACCCACATTGCGGTTCATTTGTTGATTCTGCTGATTGCATGCTACATAATTCTGATTGGGTTGTAATTAATGATCTTGTTAAGTTTTAAGAAAAATTTTATGTAGCTACGGTTGAATTTTTCGGTGCTTATTATCCTACTGTTTGTAATATTTTGGCATATATAGCCGATATTTCTGGTTTGCTCAAAGAATATGAAAATAAAGAAGGTTATAAAGAAGTTGTTGGCGCCATGTTTACGAAATTTAAAAAATATTTTTTTCCAATTCCCCCTATTTACTTGGTTGGTGCTATGCTAAATCCGTGCATGAAATATAATAATATGTACCACTTTAGTACTCTTATTTATACTAACTTAGAAATAAATACTAACCATGATTCTGAATAAGTACAACCTGATTTGTGGACGGCTACGGCTGATGCAAAGGATTACATAGAAAAATTATATAATCACTATGTTGATTTATTTGATTTAGCCGTACCTACAAATATCACTCCTTTACATTAAAAAAATTCTCGAAGCCGACCAACATTTATCTATAACCTGTAAACTGCAACAAAATAATATGATAAAAGTGATATCAAAACAATACAATTATACTTAAATTTTACACACAAAAATTTCTCAAACCCGATCGACATTCATCTACGAACTGTAAACTACCACAAAATAACAAACTAATAGGGATATTACAATAATACAATTAATTAAACCTAACATTTACCGAAAAGATTTTTTTTCAAAGCCAACCCACATTCATCTAGCATCTGTAAATTAAAATAAAACAATAAGATAATAAAAATATCAAAACAATATAATTAAACCTAACATTTACACAAGAAATTCTTCAAAGTCAACTGACATTCACCTAAGACCTGTAAACTATATAAAAAAATACAATAGTGATCACAAAGCTTCGATTTTGATCCAACTAATTCTTGTCTGAGCGAAAATTTTGATCCTAAAGAATGATTTAGAATGAAAACAAAGAAGGTATATATATACACACACATTGAATTCTATTATACTGACAGAAACACAGAAGAAGTTAAGAGTTAAAAAATCAAGCACCCACCAATCTAGACATGCAATCAAATCAAGTTAGATGAGCATCAATCATATTCTCTCAATAGGCAAACCTGTTTGTTCTCTAGTTTAACATACATCTCAATATTTATAGAAGTATTTCCTTAATCGAGTCCAATTTTAGGAGTATTTTTTCTAATTGAACAATGAAAAAAAAATTAATTATCCTACCATAAATTTTAGGAGCCCCATATATTTTAGGAGGTTTAGCTGAACGAAAAATATTAATTAATTCTTCTACCATATATTTTAGGAGTCTCACATATTTTAGTAAGTCTTGTTAATATAATAAAAAATAATTAAATAATAAATTAAAAATAGTGAAAAGATAGTTTTATCTAAAGAAGAATCTTTTAATGAAGGGTAAAAAGTTCAAATCACTTTTCAGATTATAGATATAGATAGATTATAGATTATATATAATGCTTTGAGCATAATTTTTCAATAAGATATTAATACTATCTCCGGCTCAATTTACGTGTCTTCTTATTTTCAAATAATATATGTTACTTTACGCCAACCTCTGCTGTCTCGTAATTTTCATGACACTAGTATAATTTCGATAGTCAAACAAATATTTTATGTTGACATATCATTTTGTGTGTATTTTATCCCTTTTTATGAAATATTATTAAGTTTTTTAATGCTTAGCTAATCATAGAAATTAATTAGTGATGATATAATAAAATCTCGATTGAAATAACGAAACAGACACGTTTTAAATGACTTACAACAACTAATTAGAAGTGATATAACAAAATGATTATAAAAAATACTTGTAAAAAAAATTAAATGGGTCTCATATAAGACATCAAGAGTTAATTTATCATTTTATGTCAAATTTATTTTTTAGTAAATATTATTAATTTTTTAATATAATAATTAATTAGGAGTGATACAGTAAAATTATGATTAAATCCGCTGAATAAGGTAACACAAAACATCAAGAGTTAATTTATTATTTTATTTTCATTTATCCGGGAGAAGGTTGGTGTGACTTCAGTGGAGTGTAAGATGCGGGAAGCACGATTGAGATGGTTCGGACACGTGAGGAGGAGGGGCATGGAGGCCCCAGTCCGTAGGTGTGAGAGGCTAGCGTTGGATGGTTTTAGACGGGATAGGGGTAGACCGAAGAAGTACTGGGGTGAGGTGATTAGGCGGGACATGGACAGTTACAGCTCACCGAGGACATGACCCTAGATAGGAAGGTCTGGAAGATGCGAATTACGGCAGAGGATTAGGGCCAGTTCGGGTCGCTAGGGTAGGAAATTAATTGGGGGGGTGTATTCCTGTTATGATCCCGTATTCAGTGTTCCGTGTTCCGTGTTCCATGTTTATTACGAATCTGTGTGCTTTCCTCTGCTTTATATTCCTGCATTCCTGCTTTACTCTGTTTTATATTCCTTATGGGTGCCGTATCTATGTTATGTCATCTGCTTCTGTGCTTTAGTATGTGTTTGTGTGATATCTCGTGACTTGAGCCGGGGGTCTTTCGGAAACAGCCTTTCTACTTCATCAGAGGTAGAGGTATGGACTGCGTACATCTTACCCCCAGACCCCACTAAGTGGGAATACACTGGGTTTGTTGTTGTTGTATTAAATATTATTAGTTGTTACACAGAGAGTGTTATTCAACATTTCTTTGACTAAAGAAAAAGGTTCCTTTCAGCAAACTCTTCCTACCCCCCACTCCCCTCCCCGAGGAAGGAAATTCAACATTGGACCATAAAGTTAATGCATCAATAAAGAAAAGAAGGCATATGCTAAAGTTACCATTGTAATAATATGATATGAAACGAAATTACCATTTCTCAAATAAAAAAGGAAACAATGATCGGAGAAGAAACAACGAAGCGTGAAAGAGTACAATATGTAATTGGAAGGAAACAGGCTGAGGGAAGAAGAAGAGAAAAAGGAAAACAAAGCGAGTAGAAGAAGCAAAGCAACAGCAGAGGGAGCAGAGATGATAAAACTCATGCGAAAGGAGCGGATAAAGATCAAAGCAATTCCCAGTGTCGATGCAACAATGTTCCTATTCAGAAATCTGTCTTTTCTGCTTCTATGTTGTGGATCTGGTCTAATATTGATCATCTTAGCTGTAAGACCAAAAGATGATGTCTTAAAAGAGAAGTAACAGTAACGTGAAAATGTTTCGAACAGAAAAAAGAAGAGAGTTTGGAAAAAACTTTTAAGAAAGAATATGCTGAAATCAAGCCAGCCGAAACATTGAGAAATGGTTCATTTCAAGCAACAATATATGCCACGTTTCTGACAACTCTACTGATCATGAAAGGGCGATGCATCCACATAGCAAGGTCGTAATTAACAGGTGAGTTATGATTGACCACGAAGTAAACAGGGTTTCCCCACGGCACAGCCAGATGAAAGAAAGTTATGATCGATGAGGATCATATGAACTAGGCTATATACGTACGGCTAGCGTGAGGATTCGATGCAGTAACACCGATAGTACTTAGGTTTGTTGCAAGACATCACAAAGAAACAATACATTCTGAGTTGCAAATTGAAGTCGACTAACCAAGCACAAATGAAATTAGAGGTGGTTAAAATAAACCGAACAAATAAGGAAAGAGTAGTACTACTCACATTGCCTTGGCATCAAGGAGCACAAAATAGGGAGCATCAACGGAGAAAGACTGTAAGAAATGGCGGGTCACATTTAAGGAGTGTTGTCCAGCTCGGGACACGACAAGGGAGGCCAGTGACAGATAGCAAGCATCATCAGGACCAGCAACATCATTTTCCTCGACAATCACCAAAAGATCTCCATTCGGCAGGCCAAGCAAAATGGAGACAGGAGGGTATTCCATTATGGATTTTTTGGGTGATTTAGGTGGGTTCAATAGGCCTTCAAGACTAGGGGATAGGAACCAGTCTTCACCATTCATACCATATGCAAACAACCGCAGGTCGTCATAGGTGAACCAATAGATGGTATCACCACAGAGGACAGGATTGCCACATTAATAATTCTAATGCGGTACTTATTTTCTCATCAATTTCCAATCGGGATGATGTTTTTTTCCTTTTCTTTCCCAAATTCTTTTTTTCAATTGGAATTGAAGATTGAGATGGAAAATCTTGAAAAGCTTCTTCATTTTTTTCATCAACTAGATCTTGTAAATTATCCAGATTTATATTAGTAGATGCAGAAGAGGCACCAGGTTGCGGAATTGTACAACTTGAACTCCAACCATAAACGCCTGTTGCAGTAGCACTCTCAAAGAGTGTTGTACAAAGTTCTGGAAAGGCTAGTGGTGATCTCTTTAATACCTTTGCTTTTGGATGAACGAATATTCAAATATAAGAAGTCATACTTTTTATAGTAAAACTGATCTCTTTATAGTAAAATAAAAGGAGAAAAAAAATACTATATAACGAACTAACCTTTATATATTCTTCCCACTCACTATTGGACATTTGAATGGTGTTGGTTGTTGGATCATAAATATTACCGGTCTTTTTAGTTAGTGGCAACCAAGCTTGATATTTTTCTTTTATATAATCATATTGGTTCTTCATCTTCTTTTGTGTAGCTACAAAGTTATGTGCAGTCGCCAAGACATCTTTAATTCTATCCCATGATTTAGCTTTCAAACTACTTCCACATCTCTCATTCAATGATACTTCTTGAATACAAGATTCTAAAAAAGTTTTTAGAACGTCCATTCTCCAAATCAATCTATCACTAGTTTGTTCCATAACTGAAGTATAAATTTTAATTTCATTATCAATAATAAAATTAATAAAATAAAAAAAGTAAAAAATAAGAGTCCCTTAGTAGAATTAATCTCCTGATTAGAATAAGATTGACTTGGACTTGTCTTCGTATTTGATGCATATTTTTTAGTAAACAAGAATGTTCTATTACCTCTAAATAGATTCACAAAAAGCACTGTGATTATATTTCTGGCTAAACTAGGCTGGATAACAACAAGATTGAAATAACAAAGGGTCAAAGAATTTTAATAATCAACTGAATAACCCTAACAAAGAGAATACTATTAGTTGATATCGTACAAGTAAACTATAGTTCTGTATGTACTGGTGTACTTTTAATCTTCGAGAATGACAAATGAGGGTTCTTTTATCATATTTTTTAAGTACTAAAGAAGTCTAGAGTATACATGATAATAGTAGGTAAATTTAGATGAGTTTACAACTTGGTTTGAGCCCTGCAACTACACATGAAATCTTGTTTTCTCTTTCTTTCACAATGAAAAAGATGCATGCCATTTACAAATAAATTTTGTTGGATTGAGAAGCTACAATAACCTAAAGATTAATGAAATACTTTTTCCAGTGACAAGTCAGCACTCTTAAAACTGTAGCTTACCCGTGTCAGATCCTACAAAAAATGTGCTACTTTTGGTGGATCCAACACACGCCTATTGACATTTTTGAAGAGTCCAAATATCATGGCAAGTCAGAGTACCACTGCATGTCAAACTAGTCAGTGTAACTAGTAAACCAGGGAGATTGAGACAATAACCAATTAAATGAGCCAACCATTTCAACATTAATTTTTCAGAAGGTAATGATCACACGATAGAAAAAGTTCAATCAGTCAAAAGAAGAGCATCCTTTTATAAAATTCACAACTCTTCGTTGCTTTTGTTTAATAACACTTTAAGCAGAACACGTTTGGATGCTCAGTATTCATATAAGGACCAAACTATGATCTTAACTATCTGGTAGGATGTTATAAAGTCTGTCCTTCATTGGGTTCACATATATGCATATGAACAAGAACTAGTATATAACAACACGTTTCATGCACAGAAAACTATAAATGACAAGTTGTTTCGGTATCAGACTAGCTAATCACCAGTATAAACTGGTGAATTCTGTTGGTTCATTTGTAGCGAAATGTTACTACTCTACAAAGTCATACCACTGGAGCACTGCCAAAACGGTCATCTCCAATTGAAGAACACATCAAAATTAGATCAACATCTTCAAGAGGGACATCTGCTATCACAAGAGCTTTCCACGCAACATAAACAATCTTTAACTATGTATTATCAAACTAATTAAACACAAAATCACGCATCTATATACGTGATTTTCAATGAATTCTAGTAAGCCATTGACAGCAAAGAGTGATTACACAAATTGAAAATTAAAGTATTTATTAAAAGTTTGGGTGAATCATACCTGAAATAGAAGGAAAACAATATGAAGAGGAAGAGAGAGAAACTTGAAGAGATGGAGAGAACATCGTGAAGAGGGAGGGTGAAGAGAGAGAGTGAAGAACAGCGTATATAGAGAGAAAAATAACAAAGGGAGAGAGTTTTGAGGAAATAAAATACGTTTTAAAAAGAGTCTGTATTCAGACTCTTTTTTATATGTGAGCAATTCAGAGGATATCAGATATATTCAGAGGCTTTTTAAAACAAAAAAAAAAAAACAAATGCACTCCATTAAATGCAAACAAATGAGGCGTTAATATATAACCAACCCTAGTCCCTTGGGAGGGAGGGGGGGGGGGGGAATTTGGAATGGAAACCGTGAGGTGATATTTGCATGTGCAAAAGCTATTTGCATGTCCAACATTTTATTTTTTTTTATGTTGACAAACAAATTATATTTTATGGTACTAATATAATTTCGATAGTCAAACAAATTTTTTATATTAGACGTATCATTTTATGCATTTTACCTTTTTATGGAATATTAATATTTTTTTAATGCTTAGATGACCATAAAATTAATTAGTGGTGATATAATAAAATCACGATTGAAATAACGAAACTGACATGTCTTAAATAACTTACAACAACTAATTATAAGTGATATAACAAAATGACTATAAAAAATACTTGTAAAAAAATTAAATGGATCTCATATAGCGCATCAAATTAATACAAAACAACAAGAGTTGATTTATCATTTCATGTCAAATCTATTTTTTATTAAATATTATTAATTTTTTAATATTTAGATGACTTGTAATAATTAATTAGGGGTGATATAGTAAAATTATTATTGAATCAAATGAAGAAGGTAACACAACATTAAGAGTTAATTTATTACAATGACTTATATTAATTAATTAGAGATGATATAGTAAATTTACGATTGAAGCAGACAACACAAGCAGACATGTCGAAAACGTGTCTACTTATTACCGCTTATTATTAAGTGTAAAGTAATATGGGTGTTCGACTATAAAAGCCATTCATCGATCTTGTAAGAAAATCGTTCGAACAATATAGGGATTAAAAAAAAGGACTTTCATATAGATATATGATAAGTCATTGAAGATGTTTGGAATTTAGAGGTGTACTTGTAATTTATGTTAAAATTATTAATAAGGACATGTACGATGGAACTAAATTATGGATTAGGACTATGCAATATATTTGATAAACATCATCAAGTCTTTCCTTATTTTTTAGACTTTATTTCGATTAAAATATACCACATGAAATGAGACAAAGAAAGTATAAAAGTATGATTAATAGTACTCCCTTGACATGAAGTTTAAGAAATAGAAAATACTGGAGGGAGATGATTAGGTAGGACATGGGACAGTTATAACTTACGAAAGATATGATCCTTGATAAAAAAGTGTGGAGGACGCGGATTAAGGTAGGACTAGTAGGTGGGAGTATGTTCGCAATAGTAGGTAAGAGTGCTCAATTTATATTTGTGCTTGTAGTGTCTTGTAGCCTTTTGTACATGGTGTTTTGGGATGTTTATTCTTTCGTTTAGCAAGTTTATAATATTACTTTGCGGGTGTTTTGTTTCTTTATTATCTAGCGGTGTGCCACCTCTTTTTGTTGATTGTTTCTATATTTTGTTGTATTTGTTATCTGTCGTGAGCCGGGGGTCTACCGGAAACAACCTCTCTACTTCAACTGAGGTAGCAGTATGATTGCGTACACTCTACCCTCCTCAGACTCCACTTTGTGAAAATACATTGAGTTTGTTGTTGTTGCCTTCGTTTCAAAAAGAATGTCTTACTTTTCTTTTTAGTCCGTTTAAAAAAGAATGATCTTTTCTTTTTTTTTGGCAATACTTAAATTTCAACTTTCCACATAACATGTTTAAAACCACAAGATTAAAGGGTATTTTAGTACATTTGACACAACTTTAATTTAGGGTCACAAGAATCAAAAGTATACTTTATTTTCTTAAATTCTGTGTCAAGTCAAAATATGTCATTCTTTTTTAAACGGAGGGAGTAATACTGTAATTAAAAACAAAATAAAAATAAAAATAATAATTATCCTATATAATAAGTGGCAAAGAAGCAGCAGTCTTCTCATGGTCCACATGCCTGCTTTAGCTGCTTCAACTGTGATTTTACTATATTACCTCTAATTAATTATTATAAGTCATTTACATATTAAAAAATTAAAAATATTTAATAAAAATTTTAAAATAGACATTTATAACATGACTATTTCAATTGCTTCAACCGTAATTTTACTGTATCACTCATAATTAATTATTATGAGTCATTTAAATATTAAAAAATTATTAATATTTAATAAGAAAATATAAAATAGACATAAAATAATAAATTATTTTTTGATGTTTTTATAAGTCATTTAAGTGTTAAAAATTAATCACATTTAATAAAAATAAATAAAAATACATAAAATAATAAATTATTTTTTGATGTTTTTAAACTAACTTGATGTCTTACATGTGACCACTTAAAAAATATAAATTATTTTTTGATGTTTTAAATTAATTTGACGTCTTATATGGGATCACTTAAAAAAATTTCACAAGTATTTATTATAATAATTTTACTATGTCACTTCTAATTAGTAGAATAAAAGAAAAAAAATATTATAAATCGCAGTATTTAAAAAATAAATTATTTAAAAAATATAATTGACTATCAATGTCATAAAAGTTTCAACAACTTAAAATATTGTTATACAAATTCATCAATCTAAATATCTATAATCTATAATCTATATCTATAATCTATAATATAATGAAAGTGTGAAGACTATTAGAAAAGTGATTTGAACTTTTTGCCCTTTATTAAAAGACTCTTCTTTAGACAAAACTGTCTTTTCACTATTTTTTAAATTTTATTATTTAATTTTATTAACTAGACTTCCTAAAATATATGGTAGGAAAATTAATTAATATTTTCTTTTCTACTAAACTTCCTAAAATATATGGTAGGATAATTAATTAATATTTTCTTTTCTACCGTTAAATTAGAAAAATATTCCTAAAATAGGACTATATTAAGGAAACACTTTTAAAAATATTGAGATATACGTTAAACTAGAGAACAAACTGGTTTGTCTATTGAGAGAATATAATTGATGCTCATTTAACTTGATTCAATATGCATGTCTAGATTGTGGATGCTTGATTTTCTAACCCTTATCTTCTTCACTGTTTTTGTCAGCATAATAGAATTAAACATGTGTGTGTATATATATATATATATATATATATATATATATATATATATATTTGTTTTCATTCAAAATCATTCTTTAGGGTCAAAATTTTCGCTCAGACAAGAATTAGTTGGATCGAAATTGAAGCTTACTGATCACTATTATCTATTTTTTTTATGGTTAAAAGTCATAGATGAATGTCAGTTGGCTTTGAAGATTTTTTTGTGTAAGGATTTTGATATCTTTATTATCTTATTGTTTTATTTTAATTTACAGATACTAGATGAATGGGGGTCACCTTTAAATTTTTCTTTTAGGTAAATGTTAGGTTTAATTATATTATCGTAATATATCTATTGGTTTGTTATTTTGTGGTAGTTTACAGTTCGTAGATGAATCTCGATTGATTTTGAGAAATCTTTATGTGTAAAATTTAAGTTTAATTGTATTGTTTTGATATCACTTTTATCGTATTATTTTGGTGCAGTTTACAGGTGATAGATAAATATTGATTGACTTTGAGGATTCTTTTTATGTAAAGGTTAGGTTTAGTTGTATTATTTTGATATCTTTATTATCATATTATTTTGTTATTGTTTACAGGTGGTAGATGAGTGTCAGACGACTTTGAGAAAATTTTTGTGTGTAAAGATTAGATTTAATTGTATTATTTTATTGCAATTTATAGATGGTAGATGAATATCGATCAGCTTTTAAAAATATTTTTGTTAAAGATTAGGATTAATAAATAATTTCTCCATCTTTACATACTTAAAATATATTAAATTTAATTATTATATTCATATTTATTATTTAAATATATATTTTATTTAGTGTAATGTTTGAACTCATTAAAATAAGGTAAACACGCAATCTAAACTAGTAATAATATATGCCTAACTTAAAATTTATCAACAAACACATAAATATTTTAACTAAATAATAAATTTATATATAACGTAGAATTTTTAAGGATTAATATTGAGCCGACTAGTAAATAATATAAGAGGGGATCCCATTTGAAAGTTTTAAAACAAAAGATGGAGTGAACATAACCAATAGAGGAGTAGGAGGGTGAAAATAGAAATAGAAGGAAATGAATATGTGCAGGGACATGAGGAGTTCTCCAAAACTGTGAGAGATCCAACCCCCCCAACTGAAAGGGAGGTCCCATATTTATCACATTTGACACTCTTATCTTTCGTTCACCATCAAATTCATTCACCAGATTTGGATCTCCTTCATTTAAACCCTAACCATCATGCTCCCTCCCACTCTCTGATCTCCAATATTTTTGATTTTGATCCCCTCTCCTCTTCAACAATCCCGTTTTCGAAGATGTATATGGCATATGGATGGCCACAGGTCATCCCTATGGAATCAGGGCTATGCGCTTCTTCTCAGCAAATTGTATACCTCAAAATCATCAATCGCTTATTGCTTGTTGTTTCTCCTACTCATCTTGAATTATGGTCCTCCTCACAGGTAATGTTACCACTTTCATCTATTCTTTCTTCTTTTTTCCCACTATTTTGCTTTGCTTCATCATTGCTGCGAACTGGCTGTTGATTAATTTTGAACTGCGTGCAGCATAGAGTGAGATTGGGAAAGTACAAGAGAAGCTCCGATTCGATTCACAAGGAAGGCGAGAATTTGCAGGCTGTTTGGAGTCCAGATACCAAATTGATCGCACTTCTTGTAAGTTACTGCCTTCATTTCAGTTTGTTTGTTTGTTTTACTTTCCTTTTTTTGTCCAGGTCCAAAAAAGAATGCTTCTCTACTTCTTTGGCTAGTCTTTACTTCTAGCTTTTCACCTTTCATGGTTAAGATCCCAAGATTAAAAGATATTTTGGTACGTTCAAGACATCTTTAATTTAAAGCCAGCTTTATTTTCTTAAACTACGTGCCAAGTCAAAACCCAAATAAAAAAGGGAGGGAGTAACGTTGATTGGCATTATGAAGTCTCTGGAATGAATAGAGAGGATTCATATAACCAACACCAACTAGTTTGAGTAGTTGATTGGTGGTGTCTTTTAATCAGTGTTATGTATAATGTGAGTTTGCCACTGTGTGGGAGTACACTGCGTATGGTTGTTGTATAATGTAATTTGGTAAGAGTAGCTGTTTCACGTTAGTTTTCTGGGTAAATGTGACAATTTTGACATTTAAACTGACAATTGTTCCACGCAATCGCCATTTGCATCTGAAGAGCGGGAGTCTTGGGCATCCCATGTGCTCTTACATAGTGTATTATTATTCAGGATTTATGGAAAATGTGATAATTGATGATTTCACACGTAAACAATAATGTAAGATGTTCTACTATTTGAATAATCTTGCAAGAATTGCTATACTTGTATGGACACTTGAGAAGCAAATTGCTTGCTGAGCTTTCTAGGAAAATTGGGCTCAACTTTATACACTAATGTTCAATTGTCTATGTCAAATGTGGATTGAAAATCTGAGTTAAATAACACTGATGGTGTAAAATATGAACTTAGATCCTAAAATTATTAGTTAGGAGTTGGTTAAAGCGAAAGGGGTTATTGCTGACATTTGAAGACTTGTTACTGTTTGCTGTACCCGTTTCTGATATTGAGAAGTTAGAGTTGCTTGGGTATGTGATGAAGCAATAAGTGCCTCCTATACTTTGTCTAATTTTCTTTCCACTGCAGACCTCTTCCTTCTATCTATACATTCTGAAGGTCCAATTTACAGAAAGGAAAATACAAATTGGAGGCAAACAACCAACTGGTTTGGTTCTAGCAAGCATAACTTTGCTCTTGAATGAACAGGTGCCTTTTGCTAACAGCAACTTGACAATGTAAGTTACCCTTTTTCTACTTTTTGACAATTTATAATTTAATTTCAAGCTGAATAATTTCAAGCGGAAAACTTCACCCTTGAAATTTCTTACCATTAAACAAAAATAAGTCTTCCGATGTCTCTGAGATGAGAACTGTTTCATATATTTATGTTAGATAAATGCATGAGATCGGTAATGGTACCTTATTTTCTCAAAACCTATCAGATGTCCTAATGATCATGAAGTCAACGGGTTGTTGGGTACTGTATAGTTCAATATGTATGCTGTTGGTTGTAGCAGTTTGAATTAGACAGGGAGATTTGACATCTCCTCTGGGTTTATCATGGATTTTTGATATCCCAACATGAGTCTCTCGCAAAATGGCGTTTTGAGTTTTTATGTACATTTCTAGCCATAAAATTATTGTATATCTATCCAACAATTGATATTATTTAGATCTGTTTGTCGAAGTATCTTACTGAAAATCTTACAAAAAGTATCTTGTTGAGTCTTGAGATTTAGGGCTAATGCACGACAGGGGCTGAAATTGTCTGCTTATATATGTAAACTACATATCTGTAAATTGAGTCGCGACAAGGGGTTAATGATAAGCTAGAGGTTTGGAGACAAACCCTGGAGTCTAAGGGTTTGAGGTTGAGTAGGATCAAGACGGAGTACTTGGAGTGCAAGTTTAGTGACTCGAGACAAGAGGGGGAAGTGGTAGTGAAGTTGGATTCTTAGGCGGTTTGCAAGAGGGATAGTTTTAAGTATCTCGGGTCTACGATTCAGAGAGATAGATGAGGATGTCTCTCACCGTATTGGGGCAGGTTGGATGAAATGGAGGCTTGCTTCGGAAATTTTATGCGATAAGAAGGTGCCCCCAAGTTGAAAGGCAAATTCTATAGAGTTGCAGTCCGGCCCGCTATGTTGTATGGAGCGGAGTGTTGGCCGGTTAAGAATTCTCATATCCAAAAGTTGAAGGTGGCGGAAATGAGGATGTTACGTTGGATGTGTGGATCCACTAGCGCTAACAGGGTTAGGAATGAAATTATTTGGGAGAAGGTGGGAGTGGTGTCAGTGGAGGACAAAATGCGGGAAGTGAGGTTGAGATGGTTTGGTCATGTGATGAGGGGAGGCATGGATGCCCCAGTTCGTAGGTGTGAGAGGTTGGCCTTGAGAGGGTTCAAACGGGGTAGGGGTAGACCGAAGAAATACTGGAGAGAAGTGATTAAACGTGACATGGAGCAGGTACAGCTTACTGAGGACATGACTCTGGATAGGAAGATATGTAGGAAAAGCATTAGGATAGATGGCTAAGGGTGTGGATGAGTCGTAGGCAGTATTTAGGTGGACTTTGGTGTCCTTTGTTTGGCAATGTACAATTTTTTTGTTGATGTCGTACCTATGTTATTTTATCGTGTTCTATGCTTTTGTATACTGTCTTTTATCTTGTGCCGGGGGTCTATCGTAAACAACCTCTCTACTTCTTTAGAGGTAGTGGTATGGATTGCGTACACGCTACCCTCCCCAGACCCCACTATGTGGGAATATACTGGGTTTGTTGTTGTACATATCTGTAAATTGATTTCTGATTTCATGTTGATGTACTTGTTAAAGAAAAGGGTACAACGTGATGATGCAAGACCCAGAGGATAGTGGAGTTAATAATCACTTAATCTGATATCACTTACTGTAATTTTCAACCCTGAATCTTTACAATTCAATATATTCTGGAGGGTGAAAAGGAGTTCAGTAAGAGTCCCCAGAGATTTTTCTCCTCTGTATCTAACTACTATTAGCGGTATATTGCTCTATGACGATGGTTGTATTACTCTCTTCCGCTCCAACAAGTGATGGGTTTCTATTATTTCCTTGATGCATGAAACAACAAGTTATAAGTCCTTCTTCCCTTGTTTTTTGTTTGCTATACTTATTTATCTGAGATGTGAGGATTGTCAAATGCAAATTCAATTGGATTGAAATATTTGTCTCAATCAAACTATATAAAGGATGCTCAACTCTCTCTGCTAGGTTTAAAGGGAGACTAACAGTTACTAGAAATCTCTTGCGGAAGTTTTGAGTATGATATTGGTGTAGTTGTTACTCCTATAGAATGACATATGAAATCCTTGCCACTATAAATAAATAAAATAAAATGGTACATCAGATAAACAGAATATGCACAGGTGTAATTGTGGAAATATTTGTGATGCAAAGATATAAGATATGAAATGGGGAGTAGGGAGTGGAAGACGGCCTTTTTGGTAGAATATATTAGTGAGAGGCAGCAAGTGCGACAAACTTTGTCAAGGCTGCATGAAAGTTGCTCCTCTTTCTAAAATAATAGCATAAATGGTCTTAGTGCAATTCTAATACTACTAAGACCTAATTCTCAAAGAAATAGCATAGACAATGGTAACACTGAATTAAACTTGTTGTAAAAAAGAAAAACCATGGAGTTTGAACTTTAAGACCAGTTGAGTCAGATCCCGTGGTTGATCTTGAATGACAATAAATTTTTTGGTGAATCCTGTGCTTCTCCAGTATTTTAGGAATTGGACTTTCTTAAAGATTATTTTGGTTTTGTAACTTAAGTTGTCAATTAAGTAGGACTAATTGTCAGGTATAGTTTATCTTCATTTGTTACCATATTGAGAGCCTGAAGTCCTATTCTGTCTGTACTTTATTACTTATTGGACTTTGTGTTGTTGCACTGGCTGTTTATTTTGTGGAGAAGAGAAAGATAATTCCATTCATGTCTTTTATGCCGGATTCATTTCTGCATTATTTAACTTGTCGGCTATTCTCAGCTGAAGCACATAGTTAGTTTATTCCCTGCATGCTTGCAGGAGCAATGTAGTTTGTGACAACAAACATTTGATAGTTGGGCTTTCTGATGGATCTCTGTATAATATATCCTGGAAGGGCGAGGTAATTCTTTTTAAACATGTGTTAATAGTGTCGCACATTAATATGAAATTTTGGCTGACATATCTAGTTTATGTCTATTTATTAAAGTTAAAGGCCGTAGTTGCTCATTTCAGTCGGCAGAAAATGAAGGACATTTATTCATGATTTTCTTGTTGTATTACAGTTTTGTGGGGCCTTTGATGCCTTTGATCTTGATGTTCAGCCTCGTGATGGCAGTGGGGTTCCTAAACTAGCAAGTTCTTTAGAAAATGGTCTTGCTTCTGGTGGGAGTTTGTCTTTTTCTAAATTCAGTCATCATTCTTCGAAAAACTCTGCTGTGATCCACTTGGAGTTTTCCTTACCCTTAAGGTTACTTGTTGTGCTATTTTCTGATGGACAACTGGTCTTATGTTCTGTGAGCAAAAGAGGTCTGAAGCAAATGGAGTCTATTAAAGCTGAAAAGAAACTGGGCTCTGGTGATGCTGTATGTGCTGCAGTTGCTTCAGATCAACAACTCCTTGCTGTTGGTACCAGAAGAGGTGTTGTTGAGTTGTATGACATTGCAGAATCTGCTTCGCTTATGCGTTCTGTGTCTCTCTATGATTGGGGGTAAGCTACTGCTGTTGACATCCAAGTTTGGGAGAAGACAGGCACAATTGATTGCTGATGAGATAATCCATTAGTGCAAATTGGCTTTTAATTTGTTCCAAGCTAAATTCATTTTTTTTATTGGAGTCTTGTTTTAAAGTGTGTGTTAGCTTGATAATAAGTGATTAAGTTAGTAGATAATAATATGTGACGACTAAATTCTATAATGATCTGTGATCCCTATGGGTACATCCAATAAACCTGGAATGTTGCATGACACGCATGAAGAAATATCTGTGTTTTAAGGAACCTGTTTTTCCCATACTATTGAGTATTGTACCTATTTAAGTTGAAATGATTAAAAAAATGTATGTATCTAAGTTTATTTAACTTTCTGTTTCTCGTGAGTAGAAAGTAAAATTGAAGAAGCATCTGTGTAAGATAATTGTATTGGTGATCATAGTTCCACACTTGCTACCAAAGGGTGTTATTTCAGTTGTACCATCAATGCTCTAACCACTGATTAATTGGTGCTGACTAGAGGGGGTTGCTCAGGGGGTAAGCATCCTTCATCTCCCCAAGCATAAGGTTGTGTGTTCAAGTCACCAAGGGAGCAAAAATGGGGGTGGGGGGGTGGGGGGGGGAGCTTTCATGGAGGGGTACAAAAGAACTGATTAATTTGTGCCTATATCCCCTTTTCAGAAATAATTTGTGTGTCAATCATGTGAAGCATATATCTATGAAATTTATCAGAGCTAGTGTGGAAGTAAAGTCATCAATATGAACCATTAAAATGAAAATATCCTACCTATTTGGTCTGATTTTGAGATGTGTTAAGAGTAGTACTGGCTCTTTAGCTCTGGCATTTTCTTAGAGTGAACAGAAGGTGATGGAAGATTCTGTTTCTATAACCTGCAATTCTTCTGCAGATATTCAGTGGAGGATACTGGTGCTGTCAGTTGTGTTGCATGGACACCTGATAATTCTGCTTTTGCAGTTGGGTGGAAGTTAAGAGGCCTGACAGTTTGGTCTGTTTCTGGCTGTCGCTTGATGTCCACAATTCGTCAAATTGGCTTAAGTTCTGCGTCTTCTCCAGTGGTAAAGCGAAATCAGGAATGTAAATATGAACCTATGATGAGCGGTATCTCATTGATGAACTGGGATGAATATGGATACAGACTTTATGCTATTGAGGAAGGATCTTCAGAGAGAATTATTGCATTCTCTTTTGGAAAGTGCTGTCTGAACAGAGGAGTCTCTGGGACTACTTATGTCCGACAAGTAATCTATGGGGAAGATCGTTTGCTTGTTGTGCAGTCAGAAGATACTGATGAACTAAAAATCTTGCATCTTAGCCTACCAGTTAAGAGTTATATTTACCGATGATTATGGTTTGTTCATTTTCTTATGTTGCTTTTGTGTTTCTTTATTGAGAGGTATGTCTCTAATGTAGTTTCAACTCTCCGCTAGGTTTCCTACATCTCTCAGAATTGGCCAGTTCAACATGTGGCTGCTAGCAAGGATGGAATGTACTTAGCAGCTGCTGGCCTTCATGGACTTATCTTATATGACATAAGATTGAAAAAATGGCGAGTTTTTGGAGATGTCACTCAGGAACAAAAGATCCAGTGCAGAGGCTTGTTATGGCTTGGGAAGATTGTTGTTGTCTGCAACTATGACGATTCTTCTGATGGGTGAGCTATCTATGAGCCTTATCTAACAGTATCAACTTTGCTGTATGAGGATAGATGATCATCTTTACATGCGTTATTATGTTTGCACAAGGTGTTTTTGTACAAGATATGTATGCTCATATATTGGATTTCTCTTACATCTTACTGCTGGTTGGCGTTGGCTTTCCTGAATTTGAAGGTCTGTTCTGATGTTTAAGCTGGTTAATTAAGAAACTACTGTGTGTTTGCTTTGCACGTAGAAAGCAATGCATTTAGAAAAACATCTCTTGACATGAAAATCTGGATGACTGATGGATAGTTGAATAAATGGTGATAATAATGTGGAAAACATTTCAGAAATGACTAGAAAACTAAAGAACTTCATATGCATCTACTTGGATAAGCAGCTGCCTTTTTTGGGAATATGTTAGCTTTGCCACTAAAGGGCGTGGCTTGGGTGTAGTGGCATTCGATTCCAGAGCTCCAAGTTATACATCTTACCCTTGAATGTTGAATGATAAACAATATTTAACTATATGACTCATGATCTGTTTGGTCATAAGAGGCAGCTAGTACACGAAATGAATGTCCTTGTGCTCACAAGAAATTTGTTATTGTCAGATAAATGCATCAAAATTGCAGCAAAACACTTCTATATCTCAAGTGTTTGCAGGAGTCCTCTATGTCTCTCCTTCTGTTTGGATGTATGGTCAGTGATTTTATGGAGCGAGGGCCATTTTTCTGATAAAGGGCGAACACTGTTTTACAGTTGTTGGTTGAATCCTTTAGATTCTATGTTAAACCAAAAATAAAAAAAACATTTTAGATTATATGTGGAGGGTTCTTAAAGATAGCTTTTAACAGCACTTTTTCAACTTCGTTTGGAATGGCAGGTATGAATTGCTTTTCTATCCCAGATATCACCTTGATCAAAGTTCATTACTATGTCGGAAACCTTTGCTTACCAAACCGATGGTTATGGATGTTTACCAAGATTATCTACTTGTCACTTACCGACCTTTTGACGTCCATATTTACCATGTGAAGTTGTCTGGTGAACTAACGCCTTCGAGTTGCCCCAATTTACAGGTGAAACTTCCTTAGCGTGTATGCTCTATAAAACTGAGTCAAAGTCTCTTTTGCATTTTACAGCTTAAGATATATATAACAATTTCTTTTGAATAAGAGTATTGTGTCTGTCATGCGTTTTTTAAGTGATAACATGACAAACAGCTTTCTACAGTACGAGAGCTATCAATCATGACTGCAAAGAGCCATCCTGCTTCAATGCGTTTTATTCCTGATCAGCTCCCAAGAGAAAGCGTTGCAGGAAATGATGGCCTATCAACTTCGTTGGATCTGTCAATCCGAGAGCCTATCCGGTATGTACTTATGGCTGAGTGCTTACATCTCTGAGTTGGACCTGGCATTACTGCATGCTAGTATCGATGTGCATTGGTATGCGTGCTTTAGGACATTGTTGTCATTTTCTAGTGCTCATGTACTTTCAGATGCTTAATACTAAGGACAAATGGGGAACTTTCACTTCTTGATTTGGATGAGGGGAGAGAAAGAGAACTCACAGACTCCGTAGAGTTGTTTTGGGTTACCTGTGGTCAGTCAGAGGAGAAAACAAGCTTGATTGAGGAAGTTTCATGGTTAGACTATGGCCACCGAGGAATGCAGGTAACAGTTTTCTTCAACAACCGAGTGTGTTTGTAAAATTCTGTACTTTCCTTACATGTCTGATATATTTACTGGTTAAAAGCTCCTTATTACAGGTTTGGTATCCATCTCCTGGTGCTGATGCTTTTAAGCAAGAGGATTTTTTGCAGGTATTCAAGATGTTATTGCTACAGTCCACAGTCTTTTTCTTTTATTTTAAACTATGTATAATTGCCGGTGTTTCAGTTAGTAGTAGCTCTTAAATGATTCAAGAAATATAGCTTTGTATGCTTTGATACGTACTGGTGTATGTGAAAGCTTGCTGTTCCCTTTTCTTTCTTTTCTTTTAGGGGAGGAGTTGGGAAAGAATATTAAAGAAAAGTTGTCAGGATCAACAACGAATCAGGGAAAGTTAAAAGAAGCCCAGATATTTTCTGGTATAGGTTGTTTGGGATCTTGTAAGTGCTTAAGCATTTCTCAAGGTCAAACAATATTTGGGGCTAATTTAAGTTTAAAACAGTGGAGCCCCGAGTGAGATATAGCTGAAGGACGGAACATGGATTGAAATTTAAATAATGGATCATTTCATGATGTCATTTGAAAAGAGAATTGAAATACCCGCATGGATATATTTCTTTCCTGTTAGAGTTAAGATTCATCTTTTGCAGAACTTAAGCATTAGATATTATTAGTGATTATCTTTAGTTTATGACCAAACTAAGGTCCATGAATAATTAGCATCACCTCTCCATCAGTTGTGATCTTAGATTATCATTTATTGTCCTGGGTCATTAACTACCACCATGCATAAATTCTCTTTAGACTCAGAACCTATTATCACGCACAAACTTAAAATATATTGACCTGTCTTTTGCTCTATGTCTAGAATCGTATGTACTGTTCTTTCTTTCATTTAAATAATCGGTGTGAACATGTAGTTGGATCCGGAGCTGGAATTTGATCGCGAGGTGTATCCTCTGGGTTTGCTGCCAAACGCTGGAGTTGTAGTTGGTGTCTCCCAGCGAATGTCATTTTCTGCATGTACAGAGTTTCCATGTTTTGAGCCTTCTGCTCAAGCTCAGACTATTTTGCATTGCCTTCTTCGTCATCTTCTACAGGTACCCTGCAATTGTTACTATTTAAAGGTTTAAGTGAGACAACTGATGGAATATCTTTTTATTGATAAAAAGGTGGAAGTTAGTCAAAAAGAGGTTATGTTTCTATAGTGGTAGTTGTTTCAAATACTGGACTAAGAAAGATATTCTATTTCTTTCTCCAAGGAAATAGAATGTCTTTCTTCAAGGAGCTGATGGTGACATTTTTGTCAAATCATTGCTTTTGATTTTCCATATGGAGATGTGTCAAGTGCTACATTTTCTTTGCACATTTTTTAGAGAGAGTAATGGTATATAACAGTAAAATTGCATTACCATTATGTGCTTTGAGAGAGAGGGGGAGTAATGAAAGGTGGGCTTTCTATAGCACAAATTCGAATTAGTCGGGCTATTTTGGATTTCGGACATCCGATTGTTTAAACAAACAAAGAGATAGACGGAAATGGAACTGCATGATCCATTATGTGCTTTCATCAACCTTATTTTTCACTTTACAACGTGCAAGAAATCTAAAAATTGTATGATCGTAGTTACTTAATTGCAATTAAATGATGGTATAGTATAATGGACTTCAGCATTCTTTGTAATTTATCTCAAATCAAATCATGAAGTTCCCTCAACCCTATTGAACGCTTTCTTTTGCTTATTGGCCTCATTTGTTTTCATTAATGTTAAGACGTCCTAATCTGAATGGGTAAGATACTGTCTCTAAATCTGACCACTAAATGATTAAGACTCTTTGTTTTTCAACATCTGAATGTGCATAAATTATTTATCAGTAAACATAAATAATCTACTATAATTTAAAAATTAATTAATCAAATAGTAATCTAATAAAATAAATTCATTATTTGATAAAAATAAACATTTACGTTCATTAGTGTTGATGGAGATGGTTTGTAGTGGTGGTGATGATAATAGTTGATGTTAGTGGCTAGAAAGAGTAGTGGTGGTGGTGGTGATGGTGAAGTTGCTTGATGTTAGTAGTTGGGGGGGTGATGGTGGTGGTTGACAATGTGTTGGTGGCAGTTGGAGGTGATGCTAATTGTGATGGTTGAGGTGGCGGCTCCCTTGACAACGATGATGGTGGTGGTTGTAGAGTGTGTGGAGGTTGACGATGAGTTGGTGGTAATTGGCGGCGGTGCTAGCTGTGATAGTGGATTAATTGGTTTGGTAATAGGGATTGACCGCAATGGTGGTAATGGTTGATTAATTGTGGTGGCGACAATGACTATAATTATAATTATAATTATAATTATAATGACAGAGTGGTAGGTGTGGTAGTGGCTGACAGTAGTAGTTGGTAGTGGTGTTGGTTGTGATGGCAGAGGTGGTTGGTGGTAGATGACAGGAATGGTGGTGGTAGACTGGTAGTAGAGGTGGTTAGTAGTGGTGACTGGTGATTGTGGACAGAGTGGTGGTGAAGGTTACCCCACCCTAGAATACCTCTTAATGATATTAAGACTTTGTTCTAGATCTTAATGATTAAGACCTATTCAGACATATTAAGTGCTTAAATCTTAATGAAAACAAATGCACTTGATGACCTAAGGTCAGATTCAGACCTCGATTAAGTGCAAACAAGTGAGGCAGAGCTATTTAGGGATATTTTCTGTGAATTAGAATGGTGATTAATTTTTCTTTAAAAATATGATTAGATATTTAGAAAATGAGAAGTACCACAAGATGAAACATTTTGCGCTTGATAGTTTTTGATTTTATTGAAGTTAAAACTGTAACTTTTGATACGAGATGTCACATGTATTCAAAATTTTTCATGATAAGGTAGCAGTTTCTTATTTATTTGACAAAATATAAAGCAAAATTATTCTGTAGGAAGATTTTATACAACTAAACTTGTGGATGTGCATTTAATTGTTCATGTTTAATCTTACTCCATGCACGTGTTTGTTATTGTTCATGTTCTATGTCTTCTGTAAACATTTGACAAGTTCATGTCGCGTATGTGGATTTCGGTAGACAATTTTTTGGAAAATCCATGTTTTCCTTTTTTTTTTTTTTGGTGTGTGCGCGTTAGCAGTCTGTGTTTTTATGTGAATAAGCTTTCATTTCCAATATGCTACAATAATTTTTGCAGTTTAATAACTGCAAGGATTTACATGAAGCAGAGTGCACGAACAGATTCATTTTTATGATTATCTCTTTTACTGTTTGGCAGAGGGATAAAAAGGAAGAAGCTCTAAGACTGGCACAATTGTCAGCAGAGAAGCCACATTTTTCGCACTGCTTAGAGTGGCTTCTTTTTACTGTTTTTGAAGCCGACATTTCTGGGTAATTTTTACCAATTTTATAATTTGTAAGATAATCACTTGCTATCCAAAGTACTCCTGCTGACCTTTTCGTCATAGATATTTTTCGAGAATTAGAGTTCTGATATTCAGGGAGCTTCCGTGAGAACATTGTTGAATCACAAATAATATCTTGCTGTAGTACTTTGTCTCCCTCCAACCCATCCATAATGAACGCTTATGGAATACCGAGGATCCAAGATCTTATTTTTAGCTTAATTTATTAAATCAATTCTTAGTTAAAAAAACACAATTCACATATGCAAAAGCTATACAAAAAGTAGTAAGAATCAACAACAACAACATATCCAGTGTAGTCCACAAAGTGGGGTCTAGGAGGGTAGAGTTTACCATACCTTACCCCTACTGCTGTGGTAGAGAGACTGTTTCGATAGTAAGAATCACACTTGTAAAATTTAATGATTTTAGATCTATAGAATTGTGAAAGAAGGTCATAGTTAAAGATCCTTGTGGTCTTGGCCCTTCCCCGGACCAACCATGCATAGCGAGAACTTTAGTGCACTGCACTGCCCTTTATAGTTTGAGAAGTCCCAGTTGACTCTGACAATAATAGTACTAGTTTTGAGAAAAACCAATTATATAAAATGAGGTGGAGTTTAATTTTTATTGAATGCTGTTTCTCGGAATGCATCTTTTGGCGGAATTTGAAGTTTCTTCTTGATATTGTCACCAATTTTGTATGATTTTGATCTCACAGTCTTCTCTTAGCTCTTTATTCTCCCTCTGCCAATCCCCAGAACACTTGTATTTTCATCATAGTAATAAAATATGTCTTCTCTTACAGGAGCAAGAATCAGAGTGTCATTCCCAACCCTTCAACAAATTCCTCACTTCTGGATAAGACATGTGATTTGATTAGAAATTTTCCGGAGTACTTTGACGTGGTCGTTAGTGTTGCAAGAAAGACTGATGGCCGGCATTGGGCAGATTTATTTGCTGCTGCTGGGAGATCGACTGAGTATGTAAAAGAATTATTCTTTAACTTGTACGACACTACTGAATCAATTTTAACAAATGAGCAGCTTTCATGTATATCGAAAGCCTATTAGTTGGATCATAGATGGTAAAAACTTAATTCTGCCTGTGTCCAAGTCCATTATTAGCTAATTAGTCTCTATGTTTAGGCTATTTGAGGAGTGCTTTCAAAGGAGATGGTATCGGACTGCCGCTTGCTATATACTAGTAAGAGTTACAGCCTTACAGGCTCTCAGTTTCAAATTTTCTGTCTGCAATTTTCATCTTTTCTTTGGCTACAAATTTTATATCTTCTCTAAGTTACCCTTTCTTTAGGAGGGGTTTGGGTCTGCTTTAGTTTGTCTGGCGTGCTTTGTGCAATATCTTTCAAGAAATTGTACCTTTGGATGTCTTTGCTTAACATGCCTCTGGCTGCAGGTAATTGCTAAGCTTGAAGGTCCAGCTGTAAGTCAGTATTGTGCATTGCGTTTGTTGCAGGTAATCACGTACAGATGTAATGAATGTTGTCTTTGTATCCATGTAATGTATTGAACTACTTCCCTGGATAATTATATATTTTTCGTTATCCTGCTGAAGAAATAAAATTGGCAGAAAAATATTGCAGATGTAATTACAAAGGTTAAAAGAAAAAATTTAATGACCAATTCCAAAATTAAGTAATTTTCATTTAGATGTTCAAAGCAGTCTCTTTTCGATGCCATGCTTTGCTGTTTCTTTAACTTTAGCATCCGTTGCATTTGTGAGGTGATAACCATTATGGATGACTGGATATTTTTTTGACAATTTCCATGACTTTTGTCGTCTGTAAAACATCAAATCGACTGGGTAACGGATAAATAATATTTGGTCCCAGGCATTTCAACTTTTAGTAAGATTTTAATGAGCTTTAGTTCAATTTATATTCCAAATGGAAAATCAAGCGAACACATGCTTTGTAAAGTCAAACATTTCAGTAACATCAACAAGTTTGGACTTACTCCTTGAGCTCACGTGGTGTTCTCCACTTGCCCAGGCAACATTGGATGAATCTTTATACGAATTGGCAGGGGAACTGGTATGAACTTGGATGTCAATTATGTTTCTTTAACTAGATAATTGTCTTCTTTGTGAAAATATTCACATTTTTATGCTTGGTTTTCAGGTGAGGTTTCTTCTCAGATCTGGACGGGAATATGAACCCACAACTACTGATTCTGAGAAACTATCTCCTAGATTCTTTGGATATTTTCTGTTTCCTTCTAGTTACCGGAGGCAAACTTTGGAGTCCAAAGGGTAGATATAGCTACATTAATTTGTGCCAGTTCTTTCTTTTATATTTTAGCACTAAGATTGTGGTTTTGATGATGGAAGAAGACTTCCACTTATTTTGTTCCTTTTTCTTATAATTTTTTGGAGCAGTTCATTTAAAGAGCAGAGTGCCCATGTTGCTTCTGTTAAGAATATTTTAGAAAGTCATGCAAGCTATTTGATGTCTGGAAAAGAACTGTCAAAGCTCGTCGCATTTGTGAAGGGCACACAGTTTGACCTCGTGGTATGATTGACAAACTTTTTCGATTGTATCCTATTATGTTATTGAAAACAAATCATGTGACATAAATGCCTGCAGGAATACTTGCAGCGAGAAAGATATGGAAGTGCTCGTTTGGACAATTTTGCTTCAGGTTTTGAACTTATTGGTCAGAAGGTACTAACAAGTGTTGCTTGTCAATAACACTTAGAGGGTGTTTGGATTGACTTATTTTTAAGTGCTTTTGGCTTTTAAGCACTTTTTAATTTTGGAGGTGTTTGGCAAAGACAAAAAGTTCTTTTAAGCACTTAAGGCTTAAAAAGCACAAAAAAAAAAAAAGAAGCAGCCAAAAGCCAAAAGCCAAAAGTAGGTTGCTACCTACTTTTGACTTTTGGCTTTTAAGTCGCTTAAGAAAAGCCCATCCAAACACCCCCTTAGAATGCTACAGATGTATCATTATCCTGTTAGATGTCGTATCAGATGGATGATAGGGTGAATTATGTCCATAAACTATTTTAAGCTCTTCCATTGCAAAGGGTCTTCTCCGGGGGATGTGTTTGGGGCATTTTGTCTCCAGAGAATTTAGAAGTTTCTACTTTATGATCAAGTTATGAGTTTATTGATCTTTGTGGTGTAGCAAAGTACTCTCAAAATCAATTTCAATCTCTCGTTTTCATGCTTTATTTGTGTTCCCTTAATTATGTCCATAGCACATAATAACTTTTGACTTGTGCTAATCAATTCCCAAATGGTGTCTGAATTTCCATTTTAGATGTATTTCTGTTGATATGTTTGCTAATATGCATTCTTAAGGTATTTTCCAGCCTCCAACTATCATTATTGTTGAACTTACTCATACTGATTATCTTGTTTCTTTTGAATCATCAGCTTCAGATGGAAACATTGCAAAGTCGTTTAGATGCAGAGTTCCTTTTGTCTCATATGTGCTCTGTGAAGTTCAAAGAGTGGATTGTAGTGCTGGCCACACTTTTGAGGCGGTCTGAGGTTTGGCTTACTTCCCTTAACCGAATGTAGGATATTTCAGATAGGTTGCCTTAACTACATGAAAAATGGTTTGCCATCAGTTTTACTGCTTAGTTTGAGAATTGCTTTTGTTAGTTGTAACTCACACGGGGTGCCTTTTGTTATTTTTGCTCAGGTCTTGTTTGATTTATTTCAGCATGACTTGCGCTTATGGAAAGCATATAGCATTACTTTAAAGGTAAATTTGATACATCATTTCTTGGTTAGTCAGACTTCATTTGTATATCTCACTGTGGTTTTCATGTGCATCTTCAGACCCATCCATCATTTGTTGATTACCAGGACTTGCTTGAAAGTTTGGATGAAAAGCTTTCATCCGCTTCAAATTCAGAAGAGACATGAGCTATCTGGATGTAAAGAGCCTTGAACAGCTTTGCTAGAAATGGTTAAAAGAGCTTCCAATGAGATCCTCTGCTTCAAGCGTTAACCGCACCAACTTGGAATTAGCGTAAATGTCTATCGCTATATTGGGGAGGGAGTTGAGCGGCTCTGCTAAAGGCACATGATGAGATTTTCCGTTGCTGTTCTGCTGTCCACGTGTGTCCTGCAGTCACTTATTTTGTAGATAGGCATGTCCGTGCTATTAGTTCTCTTTGGTTTCCATGGTCCTGTTTCTTTTTCGTGATTCTAGTGTGTATCAAGTTTTAGCTTTTCCAGTAAGGGTGTGGGTGATCGATCGTAATGAAAAGGGGCACCTCTTGTACGAAAGATCTGATTTTATGATAAATAGAGAATAGAGAAGATTTTGTGGATTACTGCATCTCTTTTTCTATCTTCTTTCCTTTCTTTTTTTTTTTTCTTAATTTACAGTTTGTACCAGATTTAGCTTTTTCATCAAGGGTGTTGGTGATTGTAATGAAAAGGGGGACTCTTGTATGTAGAGATTTTTGATCTTCTGAAAGAGAGGATCAAGAAGATTTTGTGCATTTCATCTCGTGGAGAAATAAAGCTGAACATTTATGCTTCCGAATTCTTTAACCCATACTGATTCTTCTTATAGTAATATTATATAGTAAGCTTTGTATCTCTATGGTACTGGGGACTATACAGGTACTTTCTGAAGATATATTAAGCTTTGCCTGTTCAAAATTGTATACAAGTTATGTGTTGCGATGAACGGAGCCCCACCCCAAGGCATGCCACATAATGATATTACAGGAGTCGGAGATGGGATTTATATGGACGATAAATTTATGAAACTGGGAAGTTTCAGACCCTGTCTAAGTTAAGAGTTATAGCAACTTGGAGTTTTAGTTTGGTTTATCCATCAATAAAAAGTTGGGTATGAGATTGTCATAGTGTAGCTTCTCAAACAAATACGGTTTCCATTCAAATCCCATGAACCTTATTTCCTCTTCCAAATACTCTACTTACAATATCTTACATAAGATATTCAACAAAAAGTAATGTAATCTTGGGCAACCATACCCATAATACCTATTTTAAACACGCGTATAGATCCAACCAAGAAGACTGGAACATACTAGAGGGCATAATATCTACATAGATACTGATGCATTCTTATAGGTCCTTTTAAGCTAACTCGGAATTGAGGCGGCCAGTAAATCACCAGGTGAAGCTGATGGATTCAAACTGCAGATTTTTAACCAATCCAGATGAGCAAATGGCTGCTACGTCGTGCCTCAAGGTCTTCGGTCCAGAGGCACGTACTCCAACACTTGATCCTTTAACTTCTTGCAATATTCCTGCAAGAGAATTTCAGTTAGTTTGGAAACAAAGTTTTACTTAATAGTTTTGTCTATGCAAAGATATAGTAATTACTCTTGAGATCAGGTCTTTGGCCATAATGTGTCTTGATTGATTTGTGTAGTGATTGTTGAGGAAGACTTTCTAGCTCTTGATCAGCATAGGCTAATAATGAGTTTATAGATTTTCCTGAATCTGCCATGTCCTGAATCTGCTTTGTTTCTCTAGCACTTCTCTTCTTGTTCCAAAGGAATGCTGCACTTGCTGCAATTCCTATAGCAGCTGCTATAAACAACATGTTGAACAAAGCCCTTTTGTGGTATGGGAACACCTTGTTAGTACCATGGTCCATAGGGTACACATAGTATTGGTAAAGAAGCCCCACAAATAGAAGGTACAGAGCAAAAGAAGAAGATATAATAGCAGCAAGCCAAAGCCAGTTGTTCTGGCCTAAAATAGGGGTTATGGGTGCATCAGAATGGTCAGGTTTGAACCAAATGGTCCGAAGGGGTTCAGTTTTTTCTGGTGCTGGCTCATTCTCTCTGGTTATATAAGCCTCAATGTGTAGGTCAAGATCAGACGAACATCCTGATGGAGTACCTATTAGAGGAAGAAGTAGGTCTAACATGGAAAGTTGTGAAGTGTTCCTGAACACAGTAACTAATAGAATCTTGGGAGTTTTGCATTTCAGTGTTGAGCTCATATAAATCAGCTCTCTGATGATTGAAATGAATGGAGTTATTCCACTTCCTCCACTGATCAACACCAATGTATCATGCCTGTCATTGAAATTGACCACCCCATTACAAAGTATTCATAGGGAATTAAGTTGGCGTGGAAGAGTTGGAAGTCTCTATACGTGGTCGTAAGAGCAGTATGACTAACATGTTTTCACAAGTTAAAATACATCGATACTGTAAATATCTCTAACCTGAGGAAATGAGTGGAAGCAGGTCCATAGGGTCCTTCAACAGAAACATCAAGACGATCAACAGGAGAAGGCAAGGAGATGACATCGTAAAGCTTCTTAGTCCAATTTCCTTCACATTTGATGACAACACTAATTGTATCTGATTCTAAGTTACTGTTTGAAGTTACAGTGAATGGATGCCACTGCAGCTTTGATATGGTTGGCACATTTAGGAACATAACGCTTGTCGGAGAGTACTCCAGACCTACAAATTAGAACAAGTAACCGGCCATGAAAAGTGAGATTAGTAACCTAAAAACTAAAAGACGGAATTGTAGCTAGGGCGACTAACCTGATATTTTGGAGAAGTTGAGTTCAACAGTCTCACAAGCCAAAACTCTGGCTGAAATCAAGCGTACTTTTCGTTTGGATTGCAAGAACCTCAAGTATCGATCAATCAAGAAGAGGAAGAAACCGGGAAGCATAATGCAGGCATAGAACATTCCAGTGTGGAGTAGGAAGAAAGCCATGAATAGAATGTAGAGGTAGTGAGTATAGAAGAAGAGTTCAAACATTCTTCTTCTTATTGCTGGAAATGTTGTTGCCCACAATATTAATCCAACCAGTAAACCAAGTTCTCCAGGTACATTTGATATGTAATGTGGATCCCATCTTAGCATCTGCATCAAACCAAGACTAGTAAATAAGATATGATCAAGGTGATCAATTAAATAAATTAGAAGAATTAACCTTGTTAAGATGCAAAGAGTTAGCTAGTTTATATACTTTACTGTTCCATTGCAGTTAGTTGAAAGTAGTTAGTTGTTAGTTGGCTAGTGGCAGTAGTTAGTTAGCTAGTGGCAGATCAAGTTGTTGATGAGTCAGCTCAAGTTGTTAGAGAGTTAGTTAGGAAGATTCTAGAAGGTCATGTGAGTGAGTCTATAAATATTTCATCTAATGATCTCATTGTAACTAACTCCATTCAATAAAATTTCTATTCTCTGTACATCTTCTCAAGCAATACTCTAATCATGTAGAGTTGTGTGAGATTTGAGAGGTGTTTTACTGCATTTTTAACATGGTATCAGAGCCACGATTATGGAGATTTAGAGGAAAGCATTGACCGTATTGATATACCCATTGTTACAGTTTTTTAGTTGTTGTTCAGTGAACTGAAAAGAGCGTTTAGATTTCTGTCTTGAGAAGCTGTAAAATTCGAGTTATTTTTCTCTTTTGTTTGAGTTCCTGCGTGAAATCCAAAAGGATTTAGAAGAATTTTGCCTTGAAAGAGTTGAGATTTCAAGGTATTCTGAGGAATTCCAATGTGAAGTGGCGTTTTTTTTCTGAAAAGCAACAATGGCACCAAAGATTGATCCTAGTGATCCTCTGTTCTTAGGAGCTTCAGATGTGGCTGGAGTTGTGTTGATCCCAATTAAACTGGTTGGCTCGGAGAACTATGGAATCTGGAGTAAATCAATGAAGATTGCATTGTTGGGAAAGAGAAAGTATGGTTTTGTGACTTGAACATGCAACAAAGATGCATATAGAGAGGAATTACATGAGCAGTGGGAGACCTGCAATGCAATCATGGTTGATGAGTTCAGCCAGTGCTGAATTGTTGAGTGGTATTGTATATGCGACAAATGCATCTGAAGTATGGGACGATCTCAATGAAAGGTTTGATAAAGTGAACCGTATGAGGCTTTACCAGTTGCACAAAGAGATCAACAATCTTCATCAGGAACTGATTCAGTTTCTGCATATTTTACTAAGCTGAAGAACTTATGGAGAGAGTATGATGCTGTGGTTCCAGCTCCATCATGTAATTGCCTCAAGTCTAAAGAGTATGCAGATCATCTATACCAATTAAGATTGATCCAGTTCCTAAGTGGACTGAATAATTCTTATGATCAAGCCAAGAGACAGATCCTAATGAAGGGAGTTACACCTACCTTAAACCAAGCATATGCAACAATAGTGGAAGATGAGATTTAACAGCTTGCTTGTGTTGCAACTATGAGTGATAAGGCTGAACCTATAGCTATGCAAGTACATAAGAATGTTGCAGTTACTGGTCATGGAAGTCAAGGTTTCAAGGGGAAGAAGTGTGACTATTGCAATCGTACTGGACACACAAGAGAAACCTGTTATAAGTTGATAGGGTATCCTTCTGATTGGAAGTATAAAAGGAAGGGAGATTTCAATGGTAACTTTAGAGGACCATATCAATCCTTTCATAACAATCAATCTTATGGAAGGTATGGTGGACATCAAATTGCAGGTTAGCCTACCAATTCTTTTTCAGCTCACAATGTCACTGGAAATCAGTCAAATAAAGGATCAAGTTCAGGAGCTTAATCTAATAGCCAAGGAAGTAAAGACATCAATAGTGCTGTGATGGCAAAAGGATATGGTTTCTCAGAGAAGTAGTACAAGCAGATAATAGCGTTGCTGAAAAAAGACATACTGAATTCTAAGCAAGCTGATATGTCAGGTATAGTTACTTGCTTATCATCGCATGTTAACTCATATGAGTGGGTAGTAGACTCTGGTGCAACACACCATGTTGCATCACATAAAGACATGTTTTCACACTGCCATAAAATAGTACAAACAGAGAGAGATAAGGTGAATCTACCTACTGGAGATAAGGCAGATATATCACATGTTGGGGAAGCACAAGTACTTAGGGATTAAGTTGTGAGATATGTGTTATTTGTCCCTGACTTCAAGCTTAACTTGTCGTCGGTATCCAAGATGACCAAACAACTTTCATATTTTATTTTATTCTATCCTGATTTTTGCGTATTTTAGGACCTTCACAGTGGCAAGGTAAAGGGGATTGATAAGGAGAAGGGAGGATTGTACATCCTAACAAATGTCTGTAGACTGGAAGGTAATGATAATCAAAAGATAGCTGCAAAGGTGGATATGCAAGACTGCAGTCTATGGCACAAAAGGCTTGGGCATCCCTCTTCTCAAGCATTGAGATCCCTCAGTTTATTAAGACACAACACAGACTTAGAACTATTAAATAAGTGTCATGTATGTTCATTAGCTAAGCAAACTAGACTAGCATTTCCTAGCAGTGATTCTAGAGCTGCAAAGTGTTTTGATGTTGTCCTCATGGATCTTTGGGGACCTTATAAAGTTCCAACATTTGATAAGAAATACTATTTCTTAACTGTTATAGATGATCATAGCAGATATACTTGGATTCATTTGTTGCAATTGAAGTCTGAATGCATTGTGGCTATTAAAAACTTCTTGAATATGATTCAGAATCAGTTTGGTGCTCAGATAAAAGTTCTTAGATCAGATAATGGAAGAGAATTTCTTAATTCTCAGTGTAATGGCTTGTTTCAGTCTCTGGGAATACTACATCAAAGTAGTTGTCCTTATACACCACAACAGAATGGTGTATTTAAAAGGAAACATAGGCAAATATTAAATGTAGCAAGAGCAATTAGATTTGAATCTCAAATGCCTATTAGATACTGGGGATTAAATGTGAAAGCTGCAGTATATTTCATTAATAGATTGCCTTCTTCATCTATTGGTGGTAAGAGTCCTTATGAACTAATGTTTAGTAAAGTTCGATCTTTGACACACTTGAGGATTATTGGTTGCAAGTGTTATGCTTCAATGGTTCCAAAAGGTGATAAATTTTCAGAGAGAGCAATAACTGCAGTACTGATGGGATATTCAGCCTCCCAAAAGGGATATTTGTTGATGGATGTTCTTAGTAACAAGATATTTGTTACTAGGGATGTTGTGTTCCAAGAAGACTCTTTTCCTTTTGCAAACAGAACAAATTCAGACTCACCTGCAGATTATCTCAAGCTAAGTGCTATTACTGAGTCACATATAGATGTATGTGCAAATTTCTTTGAGACATCGAATTTTTTTGAATAAGTTTACCAGATATCAGTGAGCTTCCTACAGAGACTACAACTAGTACATCAGTGGAGGATCTTCCTACTTTATTAGATGCTAGTGCATCATCCTCATCACTTACAAAAGTGGCTCCTAGAAGATCATCTAGAGTATCTAAGCAACCTGCTTGGATGATGGATTACACCTCACCGGGAAGAAGGAAGGAAACTAGATACCCCCTAACAAACTATTTGTCATATGCTAGTACCACTCCTAGTTATCAATGTTTTGTATCTAACCTTTCAGTCTTAGTTGAACCTCAATCTTGCACTCCAGTTGTTCAAGATGAGTGATGGATTGAAGCTATGAAGCAAGAAGTCAAGGCTCTTGAAGATAACTATACTTGGAAAGTTGTTGATGTACCTCAGTGAAAAAACATCATAGGATCAAGATGGGTGTATAAAATTAAATACAAGGCTAATAGTGGAGTTAAAAGGTTCAAAGGCAAGGCTGGTGGCTAAGTGTTATAGTCAATAGGAGGGATTGGATTACCATGATACTTTTTCTCCAGTTGCAAAGATGGTTACTGTTAGGTGTGTCATTACATTGGTAGTCTCCAAGGGATGGTGCATGTACCAGATGGATGTCTATAATGCATTTCTACAGGGTGATTTAGATGAAGATATCTATATGGAGATGCCAGATGGTTTCAAGGTAGCTGGACAACACAAGGTCTGCAAATTAATTAAGTCATTGTATGGGCTTAAGCAAGCCTCAAGACAATGGAACATCAAACTTACTGCAGCGCTGCTTCATGCAGGCTTTACTCAGAGTTCTTCTGATTATTCACTCTTCACCTGGAAGAGGGTTGAGGGGATGGTTGTGATACTAGTATATGTAGATGATCTTCTCATTACTGGTGATAATGTTGATATGATCAATGATGCAAAGACAATACTACACCAATAATTCAAGCTCAAGAATTTAGGGGAGCTCAAGTATTTTTTGGGTATTGAAGTGTTAAGATCCACAAATGGTGTCATCTTGAACCAAAGAAAGTATATATTGGAGCTGATTGCAGACACAGGACTTGCTGGTGCAAAACCAGCTCCTACCCTACTGGAAACTAATGTTAAATTGACTTTAGTTGAGGTGGACAAGGCAACAGGTGTCACTGGAGACATTATTCTCAAGGATGTCATTTCTTACCAAAGGTTGATTGGGAAACTGATGTATGCCACTATAACTAGGTCATGTATTAGTTATACTGTGCAAACTTTGAGTCAGTTCATGCAACATCCTAAGAGATCACATATGGAAGTAGCAAACAGGATAATAAGATACTTAAAAGGAACTGTAGGTCAAGGTATCTGGCTCAAAGCTCAACCCACTGCAGAGTTGATATGTTGGTGTGATTCTGATTGGGCTGCTTGTCCAAGCACAAGGAGGTCCATTACTGGTTATATGGTTCATTTTGGTGACTCATTAATATCCTGGAAATCAAAGAAACAGTAGACTGTCTCCACGAGTTCAGCTGAAGCAGAATACAGAGGCATGGCTTCAGCTTTGGTAGAAATCACTTGGTTAGAAGGCTTATTTTCAGCATTGGGAGTGCCTATTAGAAAGCCAATTACAATATTTAGTGATAGCAAGTCTTCTATTCAACTTGCAGCTAATCCCATTTATCACGAAAGGACAAAACATATTGAGATCGATTGCCACTTCATCAGAGACAAGATCAAAGGAGGGTTGGTGCAACCTATGTATGTTCTAACAAATCATCAAATTGCAAATATTCTTACTAAAAGTTTAAGTCAAGACCAACATCTACACCTCCTAGGCAAGCTTGGTGTGCTCAACATTTTGCACCCTGCAGCTTGAGGGGGCGTGTTAAGATGCAAAGAGTTAGCTGGTTTATAGACTTTACTGTTCCATTGCAGTTAGTTGAAAGTAGTTAGTTGTTAGTTGGCTAGTGGCAGTAGTTAGTTAGCTAGTGGCAGATCAAGTTGTTGATGAGTCAGCTCAAGTTGTTAAAGAGTTAGTTGGGAAGATTCTAGAAGGTCATGTGAGGATCATGTGAGTGAGTCTATAAATATCTCATCTAATGATCTCATTGTAACTAACTCCATTCAATAAAATTTCTGTTCTCTGTAAATCTTCTCAAGCAATACTCTAATCATGTGGAGTTGTGTGAGATTTAAGAGGTGTTTTACTTTATTTTTAACAAACCTAAATATCTGCCAACTGATAATGTGTATATATGTGTGTAATTAGTGTATGATCCATGTACACCGCTGGAAATAGTAGACAAATGAAGGAACAATCACATAACACGACAGCTAATCTTTACTAAACTACATAAAATCCCTATCCGTTTTATTAATTACCTAAATTCCTTTTTTTTTTTTTTTTAAATATCCGGATACATCCACAAACCCATAAATTTTTGGATACATAATTTTGGTTATGTATCTTCCTTTGATCTAGTTAATGTATTATGTATCTAGACCAAATAGTTTAAAAAATGGATGTATCTCAGTAATCAAAATTATGTATCTCAACTTCAGAATTATGCATTCGGATATTAATTATATATCTGAATAAAAATGGAGTAATTAATTGTTACATTCTTAATTAAGTTCTAAGTGATGCGTCTCAACTTCAAAATTATGCATCCGGATGTTAATTATATATCCGAAAATTGCATAATAAGATATTATTTGTAATAGCAAAAAGTAAGAAATGAGAGTAATTAGGAATAAACTTATTGAGATTTATGTAAGTTTTTAGTGTTTTACAATAATGAATTCAGACGGCTATTTATGTATATTTTCCAAAACAGCTACAAGTCTACAACCAGCGAAGTTATAATCAGTTTTCTTAAAAAATTATATACTACAGTAGTATGTATTATTATATATAATCAAATATTTATCTTTCAAATATCGAAGTTATAAGCAGTTTTATTAAAAAATTATATACTAGTATATATTATTATTATATATAATCAAATATTTATTTTTCAAATATCCTTAATAAAATTTTTGATTTCGACAAAGCAGGAGGTTATTTTGATATGATCCCATCCCATCATGCATGCATGAATAATTATGATTGGAGGGGAATCTCTCTCTCTCTATATGTATTATAATATGATTACATCATTTAGGCGTCATGTTGGCGTGAGTGGCTGGCCCTCTTCTAGTCTAAATGTTTTAGATAGATGACCAAATGTGTGTCACCTTTGAATCATAAAATCATCCTAGCTATTTCTTGATATTCACTTTTTAATGGGGTCCCAAGTTAAAGTGGAGGATAGGATATTCTATAAATTAGAAAACACCAAACAGTATGGGGCGTCTTCACAAGTTCAAACAAATCAATCTTGATTCATATATGTGGTCCAAAATCCAAATTGCACTCACTGATTGTTGTGTTGTGTCACTCTCATGCCTAATGGCTTTTCCACCTTTTTCTTCCTTTTTGAAATTTCCAATCAAACTTTCCAACTCCAGTGGAAGAACTTTAATTTAGTCTTAAGACAAAGAATTACCCCACATTTAACTGTTTCACCAAACTTCCATTCCTTTTATATTATCTTATTGTGTTAGTTAATCAACCATGTGTTTGTCTTTCATTATAAGTTGGTAACAAATTGAAATACTTGCTACCTATTGTACTAGGTTATATATCTAACTGCGTTGATATAAAGTAAAGTATTTATGTCTCGATCAAATTTAGAGAGAGACTTGTTAATATAGTACGAAAAATGATATACTATATTTTTTTATATTTGCAAGAAAAACGAGACAGTGAGAATTGAACTTACACGTTGATATTATTAAGACTAAAGTCTTCATATGAGTTTGCTTATTGAAAAAAAAGAAGAAGAAGAGGTTATATGGAAATTAAAAAAGAAATCTAATCATTTCTTTTGTCAAAAAAGCAGTAATGCATGTAGAGACGGATTTGCCTTTTGTTATAAGAAGACTAAAAAGTTGTTTCACTAAAGAAAGGATGAGAAATATAATGATGAAATCTTCTGTATATCCACATTATTATACTTTTGATTGCTCCTCTCATAATGCGACAACTTAGATAACATAATGACCTTAGTGTATATATATATATATATATATATATATAATTTTGCCTTTTATGAATTTGAACCTTAATCTTTGAAATTCATGAGCGTTAGGTAAGAGCAAGACAGGTCCAATTATTACCAAATATACATTTACAATATGAGTCTAATAATTATTCTATACGACCTTAGACTAGGCATTCATATTTTTTGGATAATCTACTAAAAGTAAAAAAACTTTAATTTTGAGTAATTCAATGAAGGACCCCAACCACCCTCCAAAAAAGGTCAATAGTTATTCGATTTACATCAAAGAATAATATTTGTTATATTTTTATAAATATTTCAAATATTTTTTTCTTGATAATATTAAAGCTCGAAGGTAACTTAAATCAACTAAAATATTTTTTTCTTGGTAATATTAAAGCTCGAAAGTAACTAAAATCAACCATTAACGGAAAACTTTTCATTTTAAAAAAATATTTTTACCATCATCGGTTAATGTTTATCATGGAGATTTATTGCAATTACCTAATAATTAGTAACCAAATTATATAAAAAATTTCTCCTCTGTCATTGCGTAAACTTAAACTTTATTAATAGATGAATTTTTTTGTTCGTTGATAATAATCATCATCCACATGTGGCTTTGTGGTTCTTATTATTTTTCACTCATAAAATCGTAATTTTAGATATGTAGGCCACCAAAGTAAATAATGTTGCTTAATTTTGACCTATGGTGATGTTTAATTTGAGACCTTAGTGAGCTTAGTATTCACACTTTCTTTTTAGTGTGGGCACTAAAACCTAAAAACATGTCATTATTGAGTTGCAAACTAAGAAAACTTAAATGTGTAATTATCATCTTTTTATTTACTGTATAAGTTAAGTTTCAAAAGTATCATTAGTGATTTATCTTCTTTTTGACGTTCTCTAGAATCTTAATTTGATTAAGCCAAGTAGTTTCTTGTACATTAAGGGTTTGTTTGGTCGGGAAACAAATTATCTCGGGATTGCTATCCCACTTTTAATGTGGGATAAAAATAATATTGTGATCCTGAAATTAGTTATTATTCGAGATAAGTTATTCTGTAATTTTATTCCAACCAAACATCAGATGAACTCATCTTAAAATTTATCTCAAACGAGCCCTAATTTATGCAGTATCTCCCAAAACTTTCTTTTTTCTTAATTCATCTACTAATTGATGCGTTTCCGCAATAATTATTTACACATCAAAATCTTGAAAAACCCAACCTCAACCACCTCCACCCTCCCAAAATACATCTAGAAACTTCACAATTTTAGTGCACTTAATACTAAGAAATTAAGTCATCATCATTAGAATGACATTAATTTCTGATGGACGTCCTGTTAAAATCATCATTAATACGTGGATCACAATTGAAAATCTCATTTCAGTTAGTGTCAGCATTTTAAAAAGTATTCATATAGTGTATATGACATTAAGGTTGCTACTGAAAATCTCAATTCATATAGAGTGTCAGTGTTTTAGAAAACATTCTTGACACGTGCATGCAACTTTTTATGTTTATGTTAGTGGAAATTTCGTAATTATAATGCATTTGGTATATAGTTGTATACGACAAATTATGGTTAATTAATCTAAAAATTACACAAACCCATAACTTAAGTTTCACTTATTACAAAAAAACTTATCTCTCCAAACATATTACAAAATCTCATTTTTCTCTAAAAATACATATACATAGTTTTTTATGTATATGTCGGCTCTGTTATGTATATGAATCGGCTTTATTATGTATATGAATTGGTCTTGTCATACTTGTTATGTATATGTCGGCCTTGTCATATACAAAAGTTTTTATGTATATATTGACCTTGTTATGTATATAAATCGGGAGAGAGAGTAAAGTAATTAAGAAAGTGAGAGATAGTGTAAATAATTCTAGTAAGGTTGGAATTTATATTATTTTTACTTAATTAATTGATGAGGTATAAAGGAAAATGAATTATTATTACCTCATGTAATCTCCCAGAGACAGTCCAAAAGAGAATAAAAAGAAGACCATGAATAGTGAAGAGGGTCATAGCCATGTGTCCCAACCATATATGATATTTGATGCTACCTTCTGAAGTTAGCCCCAAAAGAGGCAAAATTGAGGACCCTCTACTCACTGGATAAAATAAAAATGTTAGACATATATTCCCTGTTAGTCCTATCACCAATGCCAACCGATCTATTCTTGCCTGCCACCTGCAAAATCTCCACCACAACAAAAAAAAAAGTTATAAACCCCTCACTAATATATTACAATAAATAAGACATAAAAAAAAAGTGAAAGAAAATAAAATAAGAATTAGATTCTAGTATACATGCTACTCTTTGAGTCTTGACTGCTCACATATTCATGAATATAATAGTGAACTATATGCTATTCTTGAATATTCAAGTATTCCTGAATATAATAGTGAATCATATGCTACTCTTCATGAGTCTTGACTACTCAAGTTAGGTGAATATAATAGTGAACCATATGCTACCCTTTAAGTCTTGACTACTCAAGTTTCGTGAATATTATATATAACCATATGCTACTGTTGACTACTCAAGTATTCGTAAATATAGTAGTGAACCATATGCAATTCTTGAGTACTCAAGTATTCGTGAATATAATAGAACCATATGCTATACTCTTGGCTGATCAAATATTCATGAATATAATAGCGAACCACCATAATTCCATTCAATTATTGTCGCTCTCTTCAATCTCAAATATTAGTCGTTAATTCGACAAATTGAATTTATTCCAAAATATTTGACATTTTAGAAAAGCAAGAATCAGCTGTACTTCTCTCTAAATTAAATTCATCCCAATGCTCTAATTACTGAGGTATAAAATTAGGCGAGACATTATTAAACACCATTATTACGATTAAGGATATATATTGTACATCTTTGTAAAAATGTGCAAAATTTTAAACGATAGATAAAATAAATCAAAATTATTATAATGAATGACAAGCAATAGTGTCCAATAGTACTGTTATTCTTCCTAATTTGAGAAAGAGTGTTTATGAAATTAGGAGGTTTTAACTTACACTTCAACTCCTTTGGTTGCTGCATAAGTGGTAATGGTACTATAGTGAAAATACACAAATGCAGAAAAATACCAAACACATAGAATAATGAACATGGCTAGAAAAAAGAGTTCTATCCATGTCACTATCCCTAATGGTTTGATTATTTTTGGCTTCTTCAATATCTTCAACCAATCCTTATTGCTGAAATAAAACAACAATAACAGCAACAAGAAAAACAATCAATACATGATGATCACAAAAAAGGAAAAAATTCTATCAAAAAAAAAAAAGAAAAAAAATTAAACATTATTGTCTATACCAGCATGATGATGAAGTGACAATATCACTCTTTTTCTTTTCTAGGTGGACATAAAAGCAGCCCAAAACAGCTATGAATAAGATTGGTAATGTGAAGTTCATCATAATGGGACCTGTAGAATGACACCAAGAATCAAATCTATAATTTTTTATTTCCAAGTAGTCAACATATAAAAGAAAACAAAAGGAAGCCCCACTTTCGTGTTCATATTATTTTTTGTATCGTATCACTAAATATAATTTTATTGAAGGTTCTCTAAAGGCAAGGATGAATTATGTGCTGAAACAATTATAGACACATCTAAATTCAATAATTTTAACTAGGACCTTGCATATATATGTATTAAAAGATTCACTGAATTAGTACAAATAGTAATAGTATAGTTGAACGTACCCATTATATCAAATGAATTGTAGTATATATGTATAATTTTAATAAAATTCGATGACATTTGTCCAATGGAGGTCCCAAAATATCCTTCGTTGGAAAAACTTTTGACAGGACAATTTCGAATAGCCTCCCTCGAAAATTTCCATCAGAAATTTGCGTGTTTTTAGTAGTATAATTCCAAAACTTCAACTTATAACATTCAAATTCTAAATCCGCTTTTGCAAGAAGGAGGAAGAAATGGACAAAAACAAATGGCAGAGCTAATTTAAATACCTTGGATATCAAAGAATGTGGAGTTGGTAGAAGCAACAAGAACAGGAACCCATTTTTGATAATATGTGAAGGTTGGCATAATCACCCACATCATCAAATTCCCAAGAAATACTGTAAGTGCTAGAGCTAATATTGCTCCTTGTACCATCCTAATTTTTCCATCACAAAATAATGATTTCTTATACACCTCCATTTTTCTTGTAACAAATTAGCCTTTGTTGAGTGGGTATAGTAGTGAACTTGTTATAGCAAAGGAGTTGTTTTGCAAATTTGTGTGCTATAAATAAGCAAAGTTTGTATAGGATGCTGACTTGACAAGATTATTGCACCTCTAAATGGTCTAGTGATCTTGTCTTTCTAGGGCCCCATTTTACATATGTTTTTTTGCTTTTATTATTTTTTCACCTAACTTTCTAGTAGTAATTATTTTTTTTTAATCTTTCTCGGGTTCGCGTTTTGAGTGTGAAAGAATCTTTGGTAGGGAACGCTACCTCTTGAATGGGACTTATTCGGCGCGAATTCGAATTAGTCGGACTCTAATGAAGATTTCGAACACCAAATGGGAAACCAAAATAAATAAATATTTTTTTTACCTTAGACCATCAGGATAAAGAAATGTAATTTTAAGCTCTTCTTTTAAGTTTGTTGAAACTTTGCCTTTAAATTGAGTTTTTTAACTAGATATTCGGGTATTTGAGTGATATAAATTGTTTGTATGAAGAATTTTTTTTTTTTGGTACTATCAGGTTATAGGTAAGTTTTTAGAATGAGTAATTTCTAATCCTGACAGTTTATCTGCTATAACAAGTAAAGGTGATGGTGTAAAAATTTCTTACGTTGATTATGTGTATAACTTAATTTATTTAGCTTTAATTACCATTCAGGTCATCTAACTGAAATAGCCATGGCAAACTAATTATGGCATATATATCATTTTAGTTTGACACTATATCTAACTCAGCTAGACAATGAGTAATATTTAACTATTGCTTTTGTAAATATATACTCGCTCCGTCCCAAATTACCCGTCCCAAATTGAGATGACATATTGATTAAGAAAAATAATTAATAACATTTATAGTTTACCATAGTACCCCTATTAAATGATATTTACATTTTAATTTAAAGAAAAAATAATTAATACAAAGAGTAAAACCTAAAAAAAAAAAATAATTTTTCTCTTCTTCATTATTTTGTTGGTTTTCTCCATGACAAAAAGGAGAAAGTATCAAATTAAGCACACAATTAAAAGCAACCCATTCTTTTTTTTTTTTTTTTTAATCTTTTGGCTTTTATTTTGTGCCATGAATCTTGGGGTAGTTGCCTTAGATTTTCTCTCTTTTGCTTATTATTTAATTTGGGAATGGAGAGTAGGTGTGGAAGTATCATGCATGAAATAAGTAGAAATGAAGAAATACTATATATACGCATATACATATAAAGTGAACGGGTGGCATTATCCTCCTTTTAAGTAATAAAAAAGAACACAATACAAAAAAGATGTGCTGGATTAATGTAAATCTTTTTTGTTTCATTTTTTCTATCTCGTTCACTTTTAACACCTTCACGCACCATTTTTTCATGCCTAAAATCAAACGACGCATCTGAAAGTCGACGCGTATGACCAAATCATCTCAAGCAACCCCTCATTTTTAATCCTCAACTATACACAAGTTTCATTATGTGAGGAATTCAGTAATTTTTACACTTGTCTGATAGAGTCCATATAATTCTACGTTTACCCATCAAGTATTTTAGTTTCATGATTGTAGTTGGCCCTTGTTTGGTAAGAACTGAAGTTGCACTGTGTTTTAGTTGGAAGTGTGTAGAGGCCTCTAATTCTGTTGGCAAGTCATTTGCAATCAAAAAAGATTTGGATTCACTTGTCCTACCACTGAAGACAATATGATAAATTTTCTTCAAGTAACAAAGAATAATGATTTGTCTTGTTATTTCATAATGATGACCAACTAGCTAGCTAAGGGGAAGTATGAAGATCACTAATTCACAGTATATGGGCAAAAAGAAAAATCAACTATTTCTTCAAAAACAAAAAGAAATAATTAGACTTTACTTCACAAGCTTCATTTTCTCTCTTTCTGACTCTTCACCTGATTATAGTCTCTTGTTACCATCACATCTTATTACATCTACATCAAACTTCCTCTGTTCATTTTCAACCTATATTCATTTGACAAACTTTCAAAAACATCCAACTATAACCACGTTCTTGCTTCAATTTTAATATCTTTGTCATCACATAAATGGCACCATTAGAAGCTCAATATATGCTCTCTCCAATACCAAAATAATAGAAATTAATTATTTTTTTCAAAAATATACTCTTTTTGGTCAGAGATGACTACCATTCGATATCCAATATACTTTCTAAGATTGCCGATGTATCGTTTATTTGGAATGCTCCTTTTTTCCTTTGCAAAATTCTCAAAAAGAAATAATCTAGTGAAAAAATATAGATCTTTTATATTCAGAATAAGGGAACATCTATTCCAATTTTATAGGAGCATTTGAAAAATAACTCAACCAGCATGTCATCATGATTCAAGAAGAAACTCATATCACAACTGATGGACTCAAGATGAATAAATAAAGTCAAAGTTACATAAATCCCAATCATTTTAAAGCTACTTACTTTTTATTTTAATTATTTTAAAATCACGAAAATTCTCTGATTTAGTCCACACGGATTCATCACATTCTTTCAAATGCATCACTTAACTTTACACTTATACATCACATTATTTTACATGGATACATTATATTTTTTTTTTTAGATACATTACTTAATTTTATACGGATACAATACATTCTTCCGGATACGTCACTTAATCGCGAATATACCCGACCTTTTAAAGTAGAATCAGAAATTTCTGTAATTATTTAAAAGAGTCGAAATTTTAAGTAGTTATGATAAATTAAGTAATGGTATGCCGTAGTTTTTCCATAAATAAAACTTGGTGATCGAATAGAACCTAGGAAGAGTTAGTACATCATGCCGCATCCTCATTGGTCCACAAAAGTTGTATTTTCTTGGACTGGGTTGGGCTACTTGGTGTACAGAGGCGGAGCCAACCCTCTTTAGGGGTTCGTCCGAACCCCTTTAATGGAAAAATATACTATTTATACATGATTAAAATTATTTTTCATGTGGTTATAGTAGGTGTTGAACCCCTCTTTGACTTAATTTCCTTTGAATATTGAACCCCCTTACTTGAAATCCTGACTCCGACTCTGATGGTGTACATGACAATTCAAACAATAAAACTACAACTCTACAAGCTGTGTACATGAGAGTACATAGCCACATACATATATACAATAAAACAAAGGTACACCCATAGGAATACAGTCAGACATGAATACAAGCAACAAAGGTACATCCGTAACCGAAAAAATAATACATATATGGTACAATCCAGCAAAATACAGATATATAGAGTTGCTAACAATCCTCCTTCGAAATACAGAAATACAAGAACACAATCAAAACCTTATTTTATGGGGAGGGAGATAGGACATAGAGTTTTTTTAAATGTTTGTTTTTTTGAATTTTCGTAGACCTATTATTTTATTTTTTAAATTTTAAATTGGGGGTAGGGGAAGGGTAAGGAAGGAATTACAACGTGGGGAATCGAACCTTTATCAACAGAGTGAGAGTTTGGTTAGCCAACTAAGTGAGCTATTAAGATTCTTCAATTTTCGTAGACTTGTTTTTTGAGGAAGTTAGCAAAAAGTTATGGTTCCACGTAATCGGAATTAAGTTCCTTCGTATATATATATATATATATATATATATATATATATATACTAGGAAAATTGACCTTGAGAAAATAATAAATCTCATTAAACCTAGGAGATAATATTTTTCTAATATTCAAATGTTAAAAATAAAAGTACATAATTTAATATAAAATCTTAATATGACGCAAACAAGGTTTCGTAATCCTTATTCATTTAGAATCAAATTAAGGAATATAGTTTCTTTCAAAAAACTATAAATACAACCCTATTAAAGAGGAGTGACCAGAATTTGCCTTAGGTTCTTTTTTGTTGATAATTATTGTCGAGTCGATCTGTGGTATTAATTAATGGCCAGCAGTTTACCTGAGGTTTTAGCAGAGGATATTCTAGTGAGGCTGCCCGTGAAGTCGTAGTTGCGATTTAAATGCGTTTGCAAGGAGTGGCACAAAACTATCAAGAGCCCTGATTTCATCAGAGAACACTGTAAGCATCATAAAAAGGTCACAAAATCCTGGTTTATGACCACAGCCACCCCCCTGACCCCATTACTTTGATTTCAGAGAATGGTGTACTTGAAAACCCACCCCCTGCTGAGAGGGTGAGAGGTATGACTTACGTTTTAGGTTCTGTATATGGCTTGTTTTTGCTAAAAAGAGTTGTTGATGGCAACCTTTCGTTGTCGTTGTGGAATCCTGCTCTCAGGGAGGTAAGTCACCTTCCTAATCCCAAGCTTGAGGTTCAACCATGTACTACTAATCCTCCTAGAGCGGTCTAGACCCCGTCACTAATGACTATAAGGTTGTTTGGTTTCTCTTCTTCAATGATGACGATCATATCCCTAGGATATATGCAACAGTCTATTCCTGTTCCAGGGACTCATGGAGAATGCTTCAACTTGATGACCTCTATAAGAAACACATATGTGCATCAAGCTTTAGGCAACCCCTGGGTACCGGTTATTTAAATGGGACTTATTATTACTGGCTAGTATTGGGGGGGGGGGGGGGGGAAGTGTAGTATTGTTTCATTTGACTTTCGCAGTGAGGAGTTTGGGGAGATTGAAGGGCCAGATGCCCGATACACTTTCCATTGTTCCCATTTGTTTATGATACTGCTTGACGATTCCATTGCCATAATGGCCAACGTTGGTGAATTTGAACATGAGATATGGGTAATGGTTCAGCCAGGGCTCTGGAACAAACTTTTTGCCTTGAAATGGTTCACTTAATTCTCAATGTATCAAGTCCTGGTTTCCTAGCGTTGTCATTTACGTGACTAAACGTTCTCACCTGGTCTCCGTTGATGTTAGGACTGGGGAGACTCGGCCTCTTGGATTTCGTCATCCAGGCCTGAACAAAGGCTTATGGAATAGTACCGTAGACGGCTGTTCGGTTCATATTTATAAGGAGAGTTTAGTAACAATTAAACGAGAATTGCAGCTTAACTGATCCAACATTTATACTATTATTTTGCTTTAAACAAGACATTTAACTTGTCTTGGAGTTGTTTTTGAATTTTGTTGAGTAAATTGGAGTGAATATAAGTTTTACTTGTTTTTCAAATTTTGAAATTCAACTTCGAGTAGAATTTTCAGAAACTTTATGGCCAAACACGTTCAAAATTCAAATTAGGGATCAAAAAAAATGCAAACATTTTCCATGGTCAAATGCTCCTTTAATCAAAAGGCTATATTAACTTTAGGAATTCTTATTACTTTATGTTAGAATTTTATCAATATTTGATATTTAACATTATACTATAATCAAATTAGCAAAAATATATTTTCAACTATATTTATAGAGATTCTTGAATTGACTACTAACTCAAGATTCAGATCTACAAAAATCTAATGAAAAATTAGCTATTTGAGTGCCTTTTATAAAAAATATTCCAACTAAAATGAACCAATTTGTGAACTTGTATCAGGTCATCACAACTTGCAGCTCGACCCTTCAAATCTGTTAATAAAAATGAAAACATTTTCCTTAGAAAAAATATAGCAATGGACTACTAAGTACTTAGTTCACCTAAAATGTTCAAATTCATGAAGTGTAACCAACTACAACGTTTGGTAGTATGATAAAAAGGTCAAAGAATGAAGGCTAAACAATAAGCATATATAATACCAGGTTCTCTCATAGGTTAAAGAATGAAAACAATATGTATTGTTATATTTTAAAAAGAATATTGTTCGTTTACAAAAATATCCTCGACATATTATAATTATGTATTTTCTTTGCAAAATTTTATAATTATTTTTTAGAAATAAAAAAAATTAACAATATAACTAATTATTTCCTTTGGAATTTTAAGATTTAATCATTCACTTGCAAAATTATTTTTCTTTTCGTTTTCTTTTCTTTATTTGTTCATCATTTATTTGTTGTTCCAACTTTGTGGTGTTCTTAAGTTGGAGGGAGATACTTGTAACTTTTGAATGAGACAATAGAATCATTATTAACATAAATTTGTGTTCCGTAGAGAGTTAAAGTTAAGTAGAAAAATTATTTTATTTGTAGATATTCTATTTACAAAATTAGAGCTTGTATGCAATCATGCAATTTATTTTCGAATTTTGACCATTAAGTATTTTTTTTAAGTTAATGGAGTAGTTTTTTTATGACTAAAATTATTTGGAGGGATACTATTATCTTGATAAATTGAAAGAAGCAACTCAAAAAGATTTATAAAAAAAATAAAGAAATTTGAGGGCAATTTATCTTTACACATATTTATCCATGAATTGTAATCCCACCAAATTGTGTGTATTAATTATATACCCTATAATAATTAAATAGGGTGTATAACTATCCACCATGTAGGGTGTATTAGTTATACAACCTACATTGCTCCAAAATTGCTACCAAACAATGTATTAAAATAATCCCACCATTTAATCCATGCATTATGAAAATAATCCAACGGCTACTTAAATATGTTAAGCCTCTATAATTAAAGTTTAAATTCTTCTTCTAAAGATGTGTGATTGTAGAGGTCTTAACAGGAATCTTCTTTTAATAATTTAAACACAATCAGCCACAAAAAAAGAGCAAAATCACAAGTAAATGGACTAACCCAACAGAGAGCATACTCAAGTACATGGATCACAGTAAAACTAGTGCTGTTTTCAATTTAATTCTATATGATTTATTAGTCACTAACCATTAGATGTGGGATTTCGTTAATGCATAGACACAACTCAGTTCAAAAGTAATTATACTTTTGAGGTACTTCAAGGAAATACCTAGAAATTTTCTCACAAAATAAGCAGCCACTATTGTAAATTCTATCAAAGAATATTTATTTTCCTATTAGTAAAAATAGGATGCAAGAGTGCAAGAGTTCAGGAGAGGCAAGAAGCACTTACTAGTGCACTGCGAAATATATGCTAGCTGGTGTTTCAAGTGCAAGAGTTCAGGAGAGACAAGAAGCACTTACTAGTGCTGTCACACCCCTTTTTAGGTATTCTAAAAAATGGTTATATTTTAATGTTCGAAAAGGGTTTTATTATTTAAGTGACAAGAAATGAAAATTTGTTTCGGAAAAGGATTATTTACATTTTTTGATCAGAGTCGCCACTTGGCATAATCCGGTGTGCCAAGTCACCTTTGGAGAATCCTTTTCGAAACCATTTGACTCTTAAACTGGCTTGCGAACAGAGATTCCGGCTAAGGAATTCTGTTGACCGAAGGGAAGGTGTTAGGCACCTCTCGATCCCATGGTTCAATCACGGTCGCTTGGTAGAGTGTATCGATTATTTTGGCATTACGAAATGTATAAATCACACAAAAGCACGCAAAATAATCAAAACAGTAGACAAAACGAAACAAACCAGAAATGTGAAAGTCCAGTCCAATTATACAGTCCAAAAATAAATAATGCGGAAATATGAATCTAGTCTACTCTAGACTACGCTCTATCACTTCACCCGACGCCTCGGGCCTTCACCACGAACATCTTCCAAGTGCAAGGTACTTCAGGGCATTCCCCGGTAAATAAATATATACAGATACTTCGGGGCATTCCCCGGCCAAATTAATACAATAGATGTCAATGTATAAATCAAAGCCATTCCACAAACATTTCACCATTCAACAATCACAAATCCTACATCTTGCCTACCCAACCTACCTTTGCTTAAACCAATCTGCGTATCACGATACTACCAAGTTCAATTAGCGCTCGTTTCAAGTTGAACACACAATGAAATCAACTAATCCAAATCACCAATTATATCAAATTTTAATTCTTGCCCCCCAAGTCCATTTCAACCATATTTATATTTAAACCAAATTAAACCAAAAGTCTTTAATCAATCCAAATTCACTACTTTTATCAAATTCTCAATTCCGCCCCAATTTTCATTTTTATACTAAATTTTCACAATTCATCATTTCTATTTCAACGACATTAAAAAACGAGTCAATATCAAAATAACAACCATATCACCAACCAAAACAACATGCATTCATCACCAACAAGTATCAAATAACACCCGAAGCTTAATCCAAACACCGAAGCATAGTAAGCAATAAAATAGAAGAGGAAAAGAGTAGAATTGGACCTTTCGTTAGTCGATTTCGTTGATAATAAACATTTAAGAAGGCCCGGACTTCAGAACTTGGAACAGAACCTCAATAGTGACGAATCCCAACTTCGATATCAAGGACTTTGAAACCCAAAACTGGTCGAGATAAATAGAAAACCAAATCCCGAACCAGAAACGAGAAACGATGAACCCAAAACCCAATTTTGATAATGAATCACCCAGATAGACGAACCCGAATCTACAAAAATCCAAGAGAAAACGAACACCCGCACTACTTGAACCCCGGTGAGCTAACAGTGGCCAAAAATTGACGGAAGTAGGTCATATTCTGGCAAGTCTTTGACGTCTTGATGTTTTTCCAGCTAATCAATCGAAGAACACAGTTCCGGCGACCCCCTGGCATTTTCTGATCGGATTTTGGCGCTGATTCCAGTGGGATTGATGGTGTTGGTGTGGTGGTGTTGGTTGGAGCGGGGGCAGGGAGAGGAGATGGCTACGACGATGGTGGGCTGGCCGTCGTCATTGTGGTTGAGGCGACGGCGGCGTCTCGCCGAAGAGGATAGAGACAGAGAGAGAGATCGTAGGCCGAGAAAGAGTTAGCTGACGGCGTGAAGGTCGGGGGAGAGGGGAAGAGAAGCTAGCTGGTGCTGAGCTGGCCGGCATCAGCCATGGATACCGATGGAGAGGAGAGGAGAGGTGTAGAGAGAGAAGAAAGAGAGAGAGAGGAGTTCGGCCCCTCTTTTTTTTTTTTTTGATCGTATGCTGAGGTCCCCCCTTTATTTTTATTTGTATGTATGTATATATGAGGTGAGGGTGGGTATTGGGGTAGGGTAGGTAGGGTAGGGTATGGGGCATGGGGTAGTGATGTGTTGTCCAAAATTGATAGAAGGGGTGGTTAATTTCCTTACAAAAGAATAATTGGGGATTAGGTTTGTTAGTGGGTTTGTTATTTTTGTATTTTTTATGGGATATAATCATACAGGTGAGGGCACGTGGTAAGACAGGGATAAAAATGTGTAACTTGGGTCTTCGGGAGGGACAGAATTAGGTGTCTACATCATGCCCCCTTTGAATGTAAACACGAAGTGTTTTCAGGCAAAAAAGTAGACAGCGAGACCAAATTTTGACCCGACCAGTATTCAAAGAAAGAAACAGAAGGAAGAAGGACAACCGGGTCTTGACTTAAGACATCCCTCCTACCCAAATTATGAGAGAATCATGTCACGGGTATTTCAAAGGATTGGAAGAGGTGGACTATACCGAGTTGGAGAGTCGAGTAAGGTTTCGTCGAGGTTCCGATCCGCGGCTCTGTTATTACATCAAAATGAAAATTACAAGTTAAAACATAAATGAAATTACAAAAATCCTATCTATACAGCTTCTGTTGGTTCTTGACTCAACTTTCATCACCCTATTCTTCAGGCGGGCTCCTGACTTGCAATTTCTTTCAACTTATTACTTGGCTTTAAATTGCTTCACTTTGTTGCTTGACTTTTTCGTTTCTTCACCCTATTCTCCAGGCGGGCTCCTGACTTGCTATTTCATCACTTTGTTGCTTGACTTTTCATTTTCTTCACTCTGTTCTCCCGATGGGCTCCGGACTTGCTATTTCATCACCCTGTTCTTCAGGCGGGCTCCTGAAACCCAAAATTAAAACTAGAACGAAAATTATCCCAAACAGGAATTATAGTAAAGTAGTATTTCATTTTTGAAAGCGTTGTCCCATTTTCCAGGACGGTCCTGCACTGAAAATAAATTTCCATTCTTCAGGAAGGTCCTGAACAGAAAGTAAAATCCCATTTTTTCAGGAGGGTCCTGTACATAAAGTAAAATCCCATTTTTTCAGGAGGGTCTTGAACATAAAGTAAAATCCCATTTTCTAGGAGGGTCCTGAACAGAAAGTAAAATCCCATTTTTCAGGAGGGTCCTGAGCATAAAGTAAAATCCCATTTTTCAGGAGGGTCCTGAACAGAAAGTAAAATCCTATTTTTCAGGAGGGTCCTGAACATACAGTAAAATCTCATTTTTCAGGAGTGTCCTGAACACAAAGTAAAATCCCATTTTCCAGGAGGGTCCTGAACATAAATTAAAATCTCATTTTCCAGGAGGGTCCTGAACAGAAAGTAAAATCCCATTTTTCAGGAGGGTCCTGAGCATAAAGTAAAACTCATTTTTAAGTAGGGTCCTGAACAGAAAGTAAAATCCCATTTTTAAGTAGGGTCCTGAACATAAAGTAAAATCCCATTTTCCAGGAGCGTCCTGAACAGAAAGTAAAATCACATTTTCCAGAAGGGTCCTGAACAGAAAGTAAAATCCCATTTTTCAGGAGGGTCTTGAACATAAATAAAATTCCATTTTTCAGGAGGGTCCTGAACAGAAAGTAAAATCCCATTTTTCGGGAGGGTCCTGAACATAAAGTAAAATCTCATTTTTCAGGAGGGTCCTGAACAGAAAGTAAAATCCCATTTTTTCAGGAGGGTCCTGTACATAAAGTAAAATCTCATTTTTCAGGAGGGTCCTGAATATAAAGTAAAATCCTATTTTCCAGGAGGGTCCTGAACAGAAAGTAAAATCCCATTTTTCAGGAGGGTCCTGAGCATAAAGTAAAATCCCATTTTTCAGGAGGGTCCTGAGCATAAAGTAAAATCCCATTTTTCAGGAGGGTCCTGAACATACAGTAAAATCTCATTTTTTAGGAGGGTCCTGAACATAAAGTAAAATCTCATTTTTCAGGAGGGTTCTGAACAGAAAGTAAAATCCCATTTTTCAGGAGGGTCCTGAACATAAAGTAAAATCTCACGGATGTGCATTTCCAATGGTAGTTGAATTAAGTGAAGCGAATTTGCCCCAATTTCAGCAAAGAAAATTTTTCAGTTAAAAACTTAGTGGTGGCTTGCAGCTCTTGGCTTCTCAGGTATCTGCCCCAGCACTCGTTCCTTTCATCTTTCTTCCAAATTGCTGACACCTGCCCTATCTTGCCGCATCATTGCCCCAGATCCAAATTAAGGGAAATGAGTTCTGACTCAAACAATGGGTTTCCCTTTTACCATGCCCCTGAGGTGCACTCTTTTCCCAAATCTGAATGCTTCCACGAATCCAACAGCCTGTCGGTTGATAGACTTCCTTTGTTTCGTGTTGAATTATGATCATATTTCTTTCCTGGGCTGTTCCTTGGCTTTTCTCATATAATTGGAAAGACTGGTAGTAAATTTTAAAATCCTTTCTCGCTTGTTTTGACACAGACTTGACTTAAAATGTAAAGAAATGATTGTGACTTTATTTTGATAAATGACATAAAAAGACAAAAAGCATGAATATGTAAATGAAAGAAAAGGGCAATGTCCCATATTCAAAAGAAAACTTATCTGAATACGACAACTAACTCCAATGAGTATGACATGCATTTTGGATTGAGCTGCCTGATCTTCCTATCCAAACTCCCCATTTGTTGTCGAGTTCATGCCTTTGCTGCCGAGCCGTTTCCTCAAATCCATTGGACTCCTATATCACATTCGACTGACGACATCTTAAAAGACTTTCGTCAACAACTCTCTTTCTTTTCACTATTCGCTTTTCTCTTGAACTCTCCATCGCCTTACGGTGCCCGTTAGGATTTTCACCAATAAGACTCTCTCATTTTTATTTCTCTCCACTCACCATCGCCTTATGGTTCCTACAAAGATTTTCACCAATAAGACTCTCTCATTTTTATTTCTCTCCACTCACCATCGCCTTATGGTGCCTGCAAAGATTTTCACCAATAAGACTCTCATTTTCATTTTCTCTCAACTCACCATCGCCTTATGATGCCCACGGGGGTCTTCACCAATAAAACTATCTCATTTTTGTATTTCTTTCCTGATTTTTTATGATGAGGGAGACAAGCGGTACTTCACAATGTATCATCATATCCATTGCATGCTTAGCCTTAACATTATCAAAAATTGATCTGAAGGGCTTTCTTTGGTTGTAACTTGGCTTTTGGTTAAGGTTAAAAAAGATGGTAAGACGCTCAAACGATACTTGAAGTTGGGGTGGGACTTACAACTTTTGGAATCGACTCAAGCAACACATTAACTCATGCCCCAGTTTTGTTGACTGGGTGAATCTTAAATCTTTATTTGGTTGGACCGAGCCCGAAATAGGGCAGCCTACGTATCTCACTCCCGAGAGAGGAGAATCAGGTCAGACGTAGTTCCATCAGCTTGTTCTTTGTTCTGATTTGATTTTGATTTTTTTTTAATTTTTGAACTCTTTCTTTTATTCTCATTTCCTTGACATTTATATTTGACTCTATTTTGATTCCAAAAGAGGGATATGAAAAAAAATTGAAACGAAGCTCAAACGGGTAAACAAAGGATGACACAATGTCTGGATAGAAGAATAAAATGCCTTCATCATATCAATTTTCAAAAATGCAAGTACTAAACATGCAATAAAATCAATAAAGGATCAAATATCATACATAGTATCTTTTGACCGCATCAGCATTGATAGCCATTTCTGCCATTTTGCCTTCAATATCTGTCAAATAATAAGCTCCATTGGGCAACACTTTCTTCACAACGAAGGGACCTTGCCAGTTAGGGGAGAACTTGCCTTTCGCTTCAACCTGGTGAGGAAGGATACGTCTCAATACCAACTGACCAACTTCAAAATTCCTAGGAGAGACCTTTTTGTTATACGCTCGAGCCATCCTCCTCTGATACAACTGGCCATGACACACAGACGTTAGCCTTTTTTCCTCTATCAAACTCAAATATTCCAGTCGAGTTTTTACCCATTCGTCATCATCAATCTCTGCTTCTATAATGACTCAAAGAGAGAGAATTTCAACTTCTGCAGGGATGACTGCTTCTGTCCCATACACCAATAAATATGAAGTTGCCCCTGTTGAAGTGCGAACAGTGGTTCGATAACCTAGCAATGCAAACGACAACTTTTTATGCCACTGTCTAGACCCTTGTATCATTTTTTGCAGTATCTTTTTTATATTCTTATTGGCGGCTTCTACAACACCATTGGCCTTTGGGTGATATGGAGTCGAATTTCGATGTGCGATCTTAAACTGTTGACATACTTCTTGCATTAAATGACTATTGAGATTGGCAGCATTGTCTGTAATGATCATTTTAGGAATTCCAAATCTACAAATGATATTGGCATGAACAAAATCTACCACAGCTTTGTCACTGACTTGTAAGTTACTGCTTCTACCCACTTTGTGAAGTAGTCAATGGCTACCAAAATAAATCTATGCCCATTTGATCAAGCTGATCACGACTCTGTATATGCACTGGATCGATGTAGGCTTTGTTAGGATGTTGGAGCATTGACGACAAAGTGGCTAAAGCATCAGCAATTTCATTACGAATCCTTGGAATATGCCTAAATTTTATTAACACAAACCGTTGACATAGCTCCTGTAAGAATTGTCGATACGGGATGAGCTTCAAATCTTGTGTCTCCCAATCCCCTTGAATTTGATGGACGAGCAAATCTGAATCTCCCAACACCAATAATTCTTGGACTCCCATATCAACAGCTAACCTCAAACCAAGAATGCAGGCTTCATACTCTGCCATATTGTTAGTATAGTAGAATCAAAGTTATGCTGTCACCGGGAAATATTATCCTGATTCAGAGATAAGAACCGCACCTATTCCAACTCCTTTCATATTGATAGCTCCATCGAAGAACAACCTCCAAACTGGATCAGCATCTATAACGACTTCATCGATACACGACACTTCTTCGTCAGGAAAATATGTCTTTAATAGCTCATACTCTTCATCGATGGGATTCTCAGCAAGATGATCTACCAAGGCTTGGGATTTCATGGCGATTCGAGTCACATATACAACGTCAAACTCGGTAAGCAATATTTGCCACTTTGCCAATCGATCCGTCGGCATAGGCTTCTGAAAGATATACTTCAAAGAATCCATGCGGGAGATGAGATTAGTAGTATAGGATGAGAGATAATGCTTCAGCTTCTGTGCTACCCAAGTTAGGGCACAACACGTCCTTTCAAGAAGAGTATACCTGGCCTCATATGCGGTGAACTTCTTGCTAAGATAATAAATAGCCTGCTCCTTTTGCCCGTGACATCATGTTGAACCAGGACACAACCAAAAGAATTGTCCATAACTGATAAATATAAGATCAAAGGCCTACCAGGCTCCGAGGGTACCAGCACGGGAGGATTTGACAAATATCTTTTGATTCGATCGAACGCTTTCTGACATTCTTCAGTCCATTTTACCGCAGCACTCTTTTTCAGCAACTTGAATATGGGCTCACAGGTGGTTGTGAGTTGAGCAATAAACCTACTAATGTAGTTTAGTCTACCAAGCAAACTCATCACCTTCGTTCTATTCTTGGGCGGGGGTAAATTCTGAATGGCTTTGATTTTTGAGGGATCCAATTCAATTCCCCGACGGCTGACTACAAACCCCAACAGCTTTCCAGACGAAACTCCAAATACACATTTTGCCTGGTTGAGTTTGAGATTATACCTGCGAAGCCTTTCAAAGAACTTTCTTAAATCTTTAACATGGTCGGCCTGACTTTTTGACTTAATAATCACATCATCCACGTAGACCTCAATCTCCTTATGCATCATGTCATGAAACATAGTGGTCATGGCTCTCATATATGTTGCTCCAGCATTCTTCAAACCGAACGGCATCACTCGATAACAATAAGTTCCCCATGGTGTGATAAAAGACGTCTTCTCTGCGTCGTTGTCATCCATAATGATCTGGTGATATCCGGCATAGCAATCCATAAAAGAGGCAACCTTATGTTTAGCATAGTTGTCTAGCAATATATGGATGTTGGGCAGTGGAAAATCATCTTTCGGACTTGCTCTGTTTAAATCACGGTAATCAACACACACTTGAATTTTGCCATCTTTCTTTGGTACGCGAACAACATTGGATAACCACATGGGATAGAGAGTCACTTGAATTACTTTGGCTTCAAGTTGTTTCATGATTTCCTCTTTAATTTTAATACTTACATCCGTTTTAAACTTCCTCAACTTCTGTTTGACAGGAGGGAACGCGGGATCAGTTGGCAATTTGTGAGCCACTAATTCAGTGCTTAAACCAGACATATCATCATAAGACCATGCAAAAACATACTTATAATCCATTAATGCTTGAATAATATCATCTTTTAGCTGTGGCAAAACATGTACACTGATTTTAGTTTCCCTAACATCTTATTGATCCCCTAGATTTATTGGCTCAGTCTCATTCAAATTAGGATTCGGTTTGTCTTCAAACTGTTCCAACTCTTTACTTATTTCTTCTAGTGCTTTTTTTTTTATCATATTACCCATCCTGCTTCATTACATCTTGATTAGTTTGGATTTTAAGACCAGGCTAAAAATTCCGCATACATGTCATATCATTAGAATCAGCATAAAGAGAACTATGTAAGAAAACAAAAACAAAATATATTAGACACGAAACAAAAGGGACATTGCATTTCATTAAATAAAATATAGAAGGGTTTAAACATAGATGCCAACATAACATAAACAAACTAAAATCCGAATTACAATCCTGAAATAACCCGGATAAACAGAAAGAAAAACAAAATAAACTACCAAAACTCCTTCCTGACGGGGAGAGGAGTGACTTCCCAATTATTGAGCTAGACAGCTGGACCTATGAATTGCACGTCTGCCATACTGGTACCTTCTCCTGCTTCGACCATATCAACTTCAATAAAAAGGTTCTGGAAGTCATCAACCCATTCAACTTCAAATTCCCCATGCTTCTTGACACCGCTCTTAACAAATGATTCACTGAGTAGTGGCATTAGGAGAGGGAGTAACCACGTTTCCTTTTTCCTTCCCTTGGGTTTCTTCGGATCTTCAGCCGTAGGCTCAAATCCCAAACCAAACGTGCCCACATTCTCACTCGGACATATAGGATGAACTATACCATGAAAAGATGCTCCCAAACCCTTTTCTGTCTCAAATCCGTATTTCCAAAGTTCACTCACCATCATGATAGAAACAGAAGACAATTGCGGTCCCGGTATAGCCTGCCATTCAAGAATACGATTCACTGGCACTGTATCAAAAATTTGATAGACGAATGTCTCCTCTAAGTTATTGGCTTCAATAAGAGACAAGGGAGAATCTTCGTAGGCTGACAAATCTCCTTCACCATGAATAACTACTTCTTGCCTGTCATGCTCAAACTTAATCATTTGGTGCAGTGTAGATGCAACCGCCTTGGCCTTGTGGATCCACGGCCTTCCTAACAACAGATTGTAAGAGGAGTCTACATTCAATACTTGAAACTCTATGACAAACTCAACAGGACCTATGGTCAACATTAGTTCTATTTCGCCAATGGAATTTGATTTTGCACCATTGAAAGCCCTAACACATACATTATTGGGCCTGATCCTGTCAGCACCAATATTCAACTTTTGCAAAGTAGAAATAGGGCAAATATCTGCACCTGAACCTCCATCAATCATAACATGAGTGACGTAGAAATCTTCATACTTCACTGTAATGTAAAGGCCCCGGTTATGCCCTGTACCTTCAACAGACAATTCATCGTCAGAAAAGCTAATTTGATTGACCTCAAAGATTTTTCCAACCATTTTCTCAAGTTGGTTGATTGTAATCTCCCTTGGAACATATGCTTCATTTAATACCTTCTGTAAGACATCACGATGCTCCTTGGAGTGCATCAGCAAAGATAAAACGAAAATTTGAGCAGGGGTTTTCTTCAACTGGTCTAATATTGAATACTCTGGCAATTTCATCTTTTTCAAAAATTCTTTGGCTTCTTCTTCGGTGATAGGCTTTTTGATAGATGCCGGTCCACTCACCGTTGGCTGGGACTTTCTTAAGCTTTCAGGCACGAAGCATCTTCCTGACCTAGTCAAACCCCTTACCTCATCTACATCTTCCATAACTTCTTTCCCGTAATAGGTCATTACAGTCCGCTCATAATTCTAGGGAATCCTTTTCGTATCAACTATCGGAGGTTGGGTCACCGGTTTGAGGACAATAGGCGCTGCCAGTGCTCCTTTCACCGTCAAGATGGGCTGACTCAGACCTCCCACCACTGTCGACTTAGGTTTATCCTGGCTTAAATCAACATACCTTCTGGCGCCTTGTACTGTGATCAGGGGCTTCTTTGTGCTTTTTAGGGCTTTATCTTCTCTCATTACTTCCTAGCTCAATGACATTGCTTTCAAAAACTCCTCTACATTCACCGATTTTTCCTCAGTGGTCTGTATTTTGACAATAGGATTATAACCCCCCGAAGACTCTTTCCCATTATATATCAATTCTAATATATTGGCTTCAGCATGGGTTGGCAGCGGATTCTGGTTAATGTTTAGACCCTCCGGGGCCTGGACCAGCATCTGATTTGGGTAAATTAAATCTTGGACAACTCTCTTTAAATGCCAACATTTCTCGATATCATGGCCTGGCATATCAGAACAATACGCACACCTTAAAGAATAATCGAGATTCCTCGGCGGTGGATTTGAAAGCCTTCCTTGAATTGGGCTTAAAACCTTCAACTTTCTCAACCTATCAAACAAGCTAGCATATGACTCCCCAAGAGGTGTGAATTGGTTTTTGACCGCCTTCCCTTTCTTATACTCAGGCCCAGGCTGAAAACTGGGTCTGGAGGGGTTTTGGTAATTTGGTGGAGCGAATGGGCGATTTTGTGGAGCTTGCGCGTGCCATTGCGGGTAAGAAGGGGTTTGGGCATATGGATGTGCGCTATATACTGGGCACGGAGGTGGTGGAATAGAGTAGAAAGTATTTTATGGAGGGTAGTAATAGTAGGGAGGAATATATGGAGCTTGGGCGTAGACTTGGACTTGGGATTGGGGATAGGGGCGAGGTGGTCTTTTGGGATAGGAATGGATTCCAGCTACAAAAGTCGTCACGTCCTCTTTCTTCTTTTTACCTCCAAATGTGCCAGATCCACCTTGAATTGCTTGTGTGGTGGCTTTTAAAGCGGCAAAACTCACTATTCGGCCGGTCTTAATTCCGTCTTCTATCATCTCCCCCATTTTGAGGACTTCCATAAAAGACTTTCCTATTGTCGGAAGTAAATATTGAAAATAGGTCTCATCTTGTGCCTGAATGAAAACTTCTACCAACTTACTTTCTTTCATTGGAGGCTTTACCCTGGCGGCCTGTTCACGCCACCTTATCGCGTATTCCCTAAAACCTTCGGTGCTCTTCTTCTTTATGTTGACCAAGATTTTTCGTCCGAAATCAGGTCGACGTTGTACTAAAAATGTTGAACAAATTCAGAAGCCAAATCATCCCAGTTGTTCCATTTATCGATATCCCTATCAATAAACCATTCTGAGGCCAGATCAGAAAGACTCTCGCCAAAGAAGGCCATGAGCAGTTCTTCCTTTCCTCCTGCAGCCCTCAACTGGTTGCAATAACGTCTCAAGTGTGCAACGGGATCATCGTGTCCTGCATACTTCTCGAACTTAGGCATCTTAAAACCGGGGGGAAGGTTGATGTCTGGGAACATGCAAAGATCTTTATAGGAAACACTCCTATAATCTCCAATTCCTTGTAAATTCCTCATAGCTTGTTCTAAACTTTTCAATTTCCGAGCTATGATATGCTGTTCCTCTGTTGCGACAGGTTTCTCCGTATCAAATGGAAATGCAGGAGGCTGAGTGTACCCATACGGTTCATTCATTTGCAAAGTAGGCTCAGGGGCATAATACTGACTATTTGGAACTTTCAGTACTGCTCACTGGTAGACCTAGGAAGCCTCGTTGTAGGACGCATAACATATATGGGAGTTTCATGTGGTGGCGGAGCCACGAATACTGGTGTGATCGATGGCGCTGGCTGAGCAGCTGGTCTTGATTGGGGAGCTGCCAAGGACACACCAGAACTGCTAGGATAATAATGTCGCAGAGTGAATCCTGGCGCGTGCTCAGGTGACTCAGTAGGAGCAGAGAATTGCGCCTGAGAGAGCGGTGGACAATTAGAGATATTCCCAAGATCTTCAGAGAGCGAAGGAGGAGGCATTCCGCTGACCCATGCCCGGTGTAAATCTATCAATTATTGCCTGAGCCTTACTACCTCGTCATTGTGTTCAGAACTTTCTTCCCTGTGATCCTGATCTGGGTCAATGAGCGAATTTTCAATCTCCCTGCTAGCCATGGCGAGCTTTGCTTTGGATCTAGTGAAGTATGGGAGACTAGCCAGAGTGCTGCAAACCTACCACAGTTATCTGAAAGAACATGCTCATCAAAGACGACATCCATTAGGATTAGGGCACACAACAAATATGGGAATCACATTGGTAAAATTGTCCTAAATTCATGTTCATTTCTACCAGCTTTTGAGGGTAGCGAGGTCATTTTAACATTATCCTGATTTTTGTCTACACTTTTTCTACGCTCCTTATTATTATTATTTTTCGTATCCATCTCTGTTCTCTTCTTTTCTCTTGTTATCTACCTTTATTTTATCATTCTTTATGGCTTTTGTTTTTCTTTAAAAGAGGAAAAATAATGAAAACAACGAAACAAAATGATTAGATCGAACCCAAAAGTAGGTTGCCTACGTATCATGTTGTACATGAATCAGATCTTGGATAGTTCGGGCAGCATGTGCATAAATATTACCCACTTTTTTTTTCGAAAACGAAAATAAACAAACCAAGGAAAGACGTAACATCATAACATTTTGAAGAAAGAAAACTACAAAAACGTACAAAAGTTTGGGACCACTTTAAAACTAAACAACAAATACGAAACAAAATTATAGACCCCTAAGACGACATAGGTGAGATTATTAATAAAGACTCTAATACGAAAAATAACTTGAATTTGACTTAAAGCAGACACCACCCTACAATGACAGACACATAAAAGACTCGAACTGAATAAAGATAATAAGTGCTCTTTCAGACTGGTGCTCTGTGTAATGACCCTGGCTGATATGGACCTGCCTCTGAAGTTCTCTTTCTCCCATTTAAACTTTGTAGCATATCCTGTAAAGACACCCTGATATTGGGGAAGAATCTTCGGGCCCGTATCCCTGCTTCATGAGGAGTGCACTTGGAAAGATCATTCTGACACCTTTCTACCGTCTTGAACAAATCTGCCAACTGAACCCTCAGTGTTTCCACTTTGGACCCTACACTTTATCCTAATGGTCGTCTACTATGAATTCCTCCTGTATTCTCCCTCTAGGCTGAGCTGGTAGGGGTTGACTGATACCCCGAGGGATAGATTGACGCCAAACCCCATATCCCTGAGTGTACCCCGAATATCCAAACTTTCTTTGAGTGTGTTTACACCTAGCTTTGTTGCATGCTTCCAAAACTGCTCGTACTTGCTCTCACCTAAGGCTTGGTTCTTAAAGTACTCAACATTCTTCAGAAGATCCACTGCTGGTGGCACGTCCTGCAGCCTACCCAACTGGCGCATTACCCTAGAAGGATTGTATGGTCTAGTTCAATTGAGCCCTAACATAACTAAAGGGAACTGCGTCTGACAACCCAACAAGATTATCTTCGGACGAAGCCACAGATAAGTCCACAAAATGTTATCCCCGATTCTTGATTCAAGAAATTCAATCCAAGCCTAGACTCCCATGGGTGACGAGAATTTATCCAAACGCAACCTGGAGTCCATGGCTTTCACTCGATTGGGAATACAACGATCTAACACGTCTGATCTAACTAAAGAAGGCGCATGCAAATGCTCCATTATCCATATCTGTAATATCAGGTTACTGCCCTAAAAAAATCTCCTTCCTCCCTTCACTTCGGTTAAAGCCTTATATATTTCTGTTAAGATCATGGGTATGAGAGTGAACCTGCCCTTTTGATTAATGCCCTTGTCGTTTTGATCCTTATAAAATATGGCCATCACCACAGATTGAAAACGGGTATTAATACGTCTTTCTTTTAGTGGAAACACTAAAGTACCTTACAAAGCGAGGGTGAAGACTTCAAGACGCTTTCTCTCCCACTTCTCCTTAGTCACATGAAATTCATCCCAAAAGCAATCAAAACCTTCCGAGGGCCCGAATCTAGTGAACAAAAAATCTAGGAAAACCCATGAGTCACTTAAACAACCCAAATGGATACCCTTACTTTTTAAACCACAAGACTGCAAAAATCTCACGCCAGTATGATTTTGTGCTCGGATCATGTCCTTCTTGATATAGGGCAAATGCAACAAACCGGATATTTCTACCAAAGTAGGAGTCATTTCACATTCCTCAAACCTTAACACCAAACTAATTGGATCCCAAAAGGTCAACAAAGCCTCTATTAAATCTGGACGAAGGGTAACATGCAGAAGTTCTGTAAGATCACCTAATATTTTAATCAGTTTCTGCTGATCAACATAGTTAAATATTTCCCACCATTTGATTAACTTTTTGGGCACCTTGACAACCATCAGAACTCTAGACTTGGTGGACAAATCCATCCTGTAATAACACACAAGAAGTTATCTAAAAAAAAAAATTCGACAGGAGTAGAAGATTCCCAACCCTTGGGATTTTTTGACGCAAACATATGTCGATGGGACAGACCACATCCATGACTCCAATTTGCCGAACAAAAGTACTGAGCGAAATCAGTCTACTTGGCAAACAACTCTAGATTACGGGACGAGAGACCTAGGCTAATACTAAGACCAAGGCCTACACAAAAAAATACCGGACCCACCGAGGGTTGCCTACGTATCCCAATCCGAGGGAAGGGAATCAGGTATGCGTAGTTCATCCAGATTGGACAATTAACGAATAACTAATAAATTGGCCCTAACTTAAGAGACACTACCAAAGACAAACGAAAAACAAAACTTTTGGATTTTCAGCTAGACACTGACACCACCAATAATGAAGAAAAATCTTTTTGACATTTTTGTTTTTGACAAATAAGTAGAAAAGGCAAACAAAACTTTTTTCTCTTTTTTTTTTTTCATTTTTTTTCTCTTTGAATTTACGGTACTTTACAAAACGTAAAAAAAATCTTTTTGAGTTTTTGAATTGTGAAAAACAAAAACCATAACGAATTCTAAAATAAACTATGACATTCCTCTCTTTTTTTTCATTCCTTTCGACTTACTTTTTTATATTTTTTTTTCTTTTTCGTTTTTGCCTATGCACCTTACTCCTAATAATTTTTTTTTCAAAAATCAGCCTGTCAAATGACCACGTTACCCTTAAAAATGCAGCAGTTAGCACGTAGAGATGCTTTAAAGGGGAATCTCCTACAAAGGGCCATGTGGGTCCCGCTAGGTCTACGTATGATACACATAAGCATGACCTAAAGGCTGACCTATGTTGTGGTTCACTAACAAGGCTGTTCGGGGGAGCGTATGATCGATAGTAGCTTCTTTGCTTTCCACCTACTCCATAACACCGATGGCTCCCCCCCTAAAATAAGGGTGACTCAACTAGAGGTTGTGTACAACACGTGTACTACGGACTTGTTGCAGAAAGAAGGCCGGGGGGTGGACTCATGATGACAGATATAAAGCGGTAACACATAGGATAAATACTATAAACAAAGAGCACGAAAACGCACAAAAGTGTAAATAACACAAACAATAACCACAAACAATGCTTATACACTCGTAATGCCAAACAAAGCCGATACGACTTCAAAAATAGCTCGAATTCTGAAAACTTGTCATTGAGTTCCCCAGCAGAGTCGCCAGAAGCTGTCACACCCCTTTTTACGTACTCTAAAAAATGGTTATATTTTAATGTTTGAAAAGGGTTTTATTATTTAAGTGACAAGAAATGAAAATCTGTTTCGGAAAAGGATTATTTACATTTTTTGTTCAGAGTCGCCACTTGGCATAATCCGGTGTGCCAAGTTACCTTTGGAGAATCCTTTTTGAAACCATTTGACTCTTAAACTGGCTTGCGAACAGAGATTCCAGCTAAGGAATTCTGTTGACCGAGGGGAAGGTGTTAGGCACCTCTCGATCCCATGGTTCAACACAGTCGCTTGGTAGAGTGTATCGATTATTTTGGCATTACGAAATGTATAAATCACACAAAAGCACGCAAAATAATCAAAACAGTAAACAAAACGAAACAAACCAGAAATGTGAAAGTCCAGTCCAATTATACAGTCCAAAAATAAATAATGCGGAAATATAAATCTAGTCTACTCTAGACTATGCTCTATCGCTTCACCCAACGCCTCGGGCCTTCACCACGAACATCTTCCAAGTACAAGGTACTTCGGGGCATTCCCCGGTGAATAAATATATACAGATACTTCGGGGCATTCCCCGGCCAAATTAATACAATAGATGTCAACGTATAAATCAAAACCATTCCACAAACATTTCACCATTCAACAATCACAACTCCTACATCTTGCCTACCTAACCTACCTTTGCGTAAACCAATCTGCGTATCACGATACTACCAAGTTCAATTAGCGCCCGTTTCAAGTTGAACACACAATGAAATCAACTAATCCAAATCACCAATTTTATCAAATTTTAATTCTCGCCCCCCAATTCCATTTCAACCATATTTATATTTAAACCAAATTAAACCAAAAGTCTTTAATTAATCCAAATTCACCACTTTTATCAAATTCTCAATTCCGCCCCAATTTTCATTTTTATACTAAATTTTCACAATTCATCATTTCTATTTCAACGACATTAAACAACGAGTCAATATCAAAATAACAACCATATCACCAACCAAAACAACATGCATTCATCACCAACAAGTATCAAACAACACCCGAAGCTTAATCCAAACACCGAAGCATAGTAAGAAATAAAATAGAAGAGAAAAAGAGTAGAATTGGACCTTTCGTTAGTCGATTTCATTGATAATAACATTTAAGAAGGCCCGGACTTCAGAACTTGGAATAGAACCTCAATAGTGACGAATCCCAACTTCGATATCAAGGACTTTGAAACCCAAAACTGGTCGAGATAAATAGAAAACCAAATCCCGAACCAGGAACGAGAAACGATGAACCCAAAACCCAATTTTGATAATGAATCACCCAGATAGACGAACCCGAATCTACAAAAATCCAAGAGGAAACGAACACCCGCACTACTTGAACCCCGGTGAGCTAACAGTGGCCAAAAATCGATGGAAGTAGGTCAGATTCTGGCAAGTCTTTGACGTCTTGATGTTTTTCCAGCTAATCGGTCGAAGAACACAGTTCCGACGACCTCCTGGCATTTTTCGATCGGATTTTGGCGCTGATTCCAGTGGAATTGCTGGTGTTGGTGTGGTGGTGTTGGTCGAAGCGGAGGCAGGGAGAGGAGCTGGCTACGATGATGGTGGGCTGGCCGTCGTCGTTGTGGTTGAAGCAACGGTGGCGTCTCGCCGGAAAGGATAGAGGCAGAGAGAGAGAGAGAGAGATCGTAGGCCGAGAAAGAGCTAGCTGATGGTGTGGTGATTGGGGGAGAGGGGAAGAGAAGCTAGCCGGTGCTGAGCTGGCCGGCGTCAGCCATGGATGCCGATGGAGAGGAAAGGAGAGGTGTAGAGAGAGAAGAAAAAGAGAGAGAGGAGTTCGGCCTCTTTTTTTTTTTTTTTGGGATCGTATGCTGAGGTCCCCCTTTATTTTTATGTGTATGTGTGTATATATGAGGTGAGGGTGGGTATTGGGGTAGGGTATGGGGCATGGGGTAGTGATGTGTTGTCCAAAATTGATAGGAGGGGTGGTTAATTTTGTTACAAAAGAATAATTGGGGATTAGGTTTGTTAGTGGGTTTGTTATTTTTATATTTTTTATGGGATATAATCATACAGGTGAGGGCACGTGGTAAGACAGAGATAAAAATGTGTAACTTGGGTCTTCGGGAGGGACAGAATTAGGTGTCTACAAGTGCACTGCGAAATTGCAAGTAAATTGTGGACGACATTCCTCAATGTTTAAGAAACAATGGACAATGCCAGAAATTCGATCAGCCGTTTCAGCGTACAAGAGGAGGAAGAGGAGGAGAGGCAGTGAAGCACCCTATTACTTTTTGTGGGAACAAAAAATTTGTTGTTTGAATAACCTAGCTTCAAATAATTCAAATTTTAACCTTTTCAACTCAAATCATACATCATACATATAGTTCTCCAACTAATTTCTAAGTATCAGACTGTAAACCGACCTACACCCTCCCCTCTCTTCCCCTCTTCCTCACAAGAAAGAAACAAAAGGGGGAATTCCTCCTCTACTTTGCTGCTTCTTAGTTTTCTACCGAAGCTAAACAACAACCTTCTTCCCATGAGATAATAGAGCTCTCATGCCCCTCATACTAAAGATAAGCTGACCAAAACTAGTTAGACTGTTGGCTGCTTCATGAAGCATAGCCTGTTTCATCCACTGACAAGTGCAATTTACAGGTAACCAATCTTCCTAGGTCCATCTTCAACAATTTAGTATCATTCACCTAATCTTTCATCCACTGACAAGTGCAATTTACAGATAACCAATCTTCCTAGGTCCATCTTCAACAATTTATTATCATTCACCTAATGTCAGATTTTAGTTCAACAAGCAATCTTCCTAGGTCCATCTTCAACAATTTAGTATCATTCACCTAATGTCAGATTTTAGTTCAACAAGCAGCCTAAGGCAGTAGAATGTCCAGCAGCTAGCTTTGCGAAAAAAAGTACTCCTTTTATTCCATTTTATGTGGCACAATTTCCCTAATAGCTCATTCCAAAAAGAATTGCAATGGACTTTCATGTTGGCTGTCCAGGAGACAGCCCCTGGGCCAGATGGCTTCACAATGGCCTCCTTTATACAGTGTTGGGATGTGTAATCAAAGGTGAAGAGATAGCAGCCATACAGAACTTCCACTATCAACAGTATTTCAAAAAAAATTTCAAATACAACTTTTATAGCCGTGATCCCAAAGAAGGTTGGTGCCTCAGAACTGAAGGCTTTCAAGCATATACGTCTCATAGGCAGCATCTACAAAATCATCAGCAAAATTCTGACAGAAAGACTCAAGAAAGTTGTGCATAAATTGGTGGATGCACATTAAATGACATTCATTAAAGGAAGACAAATTGAGTATCCATTATGATTTCAAACGAGTGTGTGGATGTTAAAAACATCTCCAAAATCCCAGGGATTCGATGCAAATTAGACGTAGAAAAGGCCTATGATCACTTAAAACTAGGATTTCCTATGGAAGCAAAAATATGAAAATCCAACTCCTCGCCATTAGGTCTCCATAGCAGATCTGACTCATCCGTGCATGGTACCACCTTGACCAGTATTCTTCAACCTACAATCTCGAGTCAAGAAAACCATTAGCATAAAAGAAACAAACTAAAAAGTGTACGAAAAGGATTAAAGAAAAGCTAAAGACCGACTCGCAACTATTTTCTGTTTTCTCGTTTCCACATAATAATCACAGCACTATCAGATTAAAGTTTTGGTACATTCCACAGTCAAATAATCACGATCAATATTTGACAAATGCCTCTTCTAGATCAAGGAACTTCATCATTTTTTGGGAAAAGAAACATTTTATTAGATGCGATACAAAGAGTGTTCTTCAACAAGCTGCGTAAAGTTGAATTTCATTGTTTCTTTGACTAAAGAAAAAGGTTCCTTTCCCAAACTCTTCCTACCCTCCCCTGAAAAGAAGGAAACTCAACATTGGACCATAAACTTAATGCATCAATAAAGAAAAGAACGCATATAGTACAGTTACCATTTTCGAAAAAGAAGGCGGCATATACTAATGATATGAAAATAATTTACCATTTCTCAAAAAAAAAGAAAAAAAAAAAGAAATAATGATAGGAAAAGAAACTATCTACCCCAAAAAACCGAATTGGCGACTGTGAATCAGATGTCATGATAACTAAACTCACATCTTGAAAAAATTTCAAAGTTAGGAGCCTAGAACAAACAATTAGTAATCCCTAAAAAGTAAATAACAAAGAGCTGATCTTTTCTTTTCGTGAGCACACATAATTTTAGAATCTTTTATGAAGTAAAAAATTCTTTGTCGTCGGCCGCTTTTGGCTATTCATGAGGACCAACAAGAGGTGGCTCAAATTTTCATCTTTTTCAGTTCTCACTTGTTTCAGTCTTGAAGGTTCAACATGTTATTTGCTTTTACCAACCTGCCTTTTCTACCAAATAAGGTTCCTTGCACATGATCAAGGGCTGCGTAGTGATAGTCCTGGCTAGTGTAAGAATTTGACGCAATAAAATATCACGACCCGAATCGGGGCCCTGGCCGTGACGGGGATCCCGAACCAAGAAGGCCCGAGAGCCCTTCTAACTTGCAATCATATACACCATTCATTTACAAATAGGAACTGCGGAAATACAAAACAAAACGGAATCATGGTCGATATCATAATTCAATTGAACAATCTGGAATGGAAAACATAAACCTCTAAACAACGTCTAACATCAGTCTGCGAAATCTCTAACAACTGAAAATGACATTTGTCTGAAATCTGGGATAAGCCCCCAGTCAGGCCATGAATCAAAATGAAATAACAATAACAAGTTCTAGTACAGGCCTTCCGAAGTAAGAGAGGCTCACCAATTGCAATTTCCGATGCACTCAAACCTATTGCTGAACTGGACCCCGAGACTGTGCCTCAGATCCTGAGATGTGGTGGGGGGGAGGGTTAATACAGATCTACTGGAACGCAGAACAATCCAAAATAATGTACTTTTATATATAACATAAGTGAGAGCATTTCATAAAAATGTTAAGCAAGAAATAATTTAAAACACATGAGCAACTTAAAATAATCATTAAATGCAAATCTATAAATGTGAAACCATTCTTTATTATTATTATTATTATTATTATTATTTTTACTTCTGAGGTAAGTGGTACACCCTACATATCTGAAAATTTTCCACGGGCAATATGGGATCCGCCATTAACTCGACGGCCAAGTCCCCAACCCAAGTTTGCCACAAGGGTTGAAGTATCTGAATCTGATACGCCTCAGGGCACTAGGCCAGCGTATAATAATATACCCGTGTCGGCAAAACACGGTTTCGGGCAATGAATCATATGACTCGTGTCTTCTTCGGGTAGCCACCTAACTCTCTTAGTGCCCATTTTTAACCCATTCTAAACATGCATCTTTCTGAATCTGAAATGAAATCTGTAATCTGTTCTGAGTTTTATCATGGCCTTATCTGATTTGGTATCGTCATACCAAGACTTGCAAGTCATGTTTTTGAGCCATAAAAATATCATATCACAGTTTTCTCTTTCAAAACATAAAGTACAGACCACCATATTTCAAACAGTTCAAGAAGATTCCTTCTTCAATATATTTATCAAACTATGCAAAAATCATTCCTTTCAATCATTTCAACAAACATGTAGTGGTCATAAATTCCAACCCATGAAATTCTTTTCATATATATATATATATATATATATATATATATATATATATATTCAGCATTTACCAACATGTAAAACCTTCTCTCTTCAATTCAAAACTCATAATCAAGTCATAAACAAAATCAAGGCTTTTATATTAAATCATGTTTCCAATATCACATTTTGAACACATCGTATCTTACGAAGTTAAGAGACTTGTAAATACGAGAGGGATTTCAAATAATTCATGCTCTCAATTCATGATTCAAACTCATCACACTCATACATATATCAACTTGAACATGGTTCTAAATCAGATTTGGGGAAAGGCCTCAAGACCAAATTAATATCATCAAAAACTTTAAAAGCATGAATCTAATTATAAATCCGAAACCCCTTTTTGAAAATTCATAATTTCTAAACCTTTAACATGATTAATAAGAATCTACCATGCCCATGTAGATTTAGGAAAACCCCACGTACCTTAGATTACAAGGTTTGAAGATTAGAACTCGAATCTTGATTTGTTCTTTGGAAATCTTGGACTTAGGAGATTGATTCTTGATCTTGAAAGAAAGCCTAGTTTCCATTTTACTCTTGAGAGAGGAGAGGAATTGAGAGATTAAAACTGGTAAAAGAAATGGATTATAGAGTGTTTTGGATGATTTAAATCGTGTGGAAGAAGTTTGGGATGACGAAAAATACCAAAATACCCCTAAGGAAATCAAAAACACCTCAGCAGTCCCTCGGTTTGACAGACTGACATCCTGAAGTAAATTGGGTATAACTTTTTACTCCGATGTTGAATTTCGACGAAATCAATTGCGTTGGAAAGAGGACTCAAAGACCTTTCATTTGATATACAGAAGGCCACCCAGTTCATTATATAACAGAAGTAATACTCGACGAAATTTGACCCAAGTTGAAGTGTCCACTAAAACGTACTCGATGGAATTGTTTTCAACTCATCTTTGAGTTAGGGGATTTTTGTGACCTCAATTCGTATCCAAAGGTATTCCCATACTGTAGGATTTATCACCACACATATATTAACAAAGAATCATCTAGTTCGGATCAATACACGTAGGAACGATGCTTCGATTTCTAGCCCGAAAAAATGCGGGGTGTTACATTATCTCTCCCTTGGGATCATTCGTCCCAGAATGATGGGTAGGGATATTTTGAAGCTCTAAGAGTGTAGAATAAAGAATGCAGTCTCACATTGAACATTTTTTCTCGATAAAATATGCAAAGGAATCAAACAAGCTTCATGATAACCCCTAACGAAACGTGAAAGCACGAAATATGAGGCAATGAGACTTTACATAGTCATGATCTTTCACATAAGTTCTATCAATCATTATCAGCACCACACATGGTAGGGGTTTATTTGATGATCATAGACCATGATTAAGATTGGTACAATCCATGTGATAAGATTCTCGTGGGGCATAAGAATATGAACATTCTCCATCTTACAAGATACAATGAAAATACTTAAACTTGTAGACACTATTTGTCTACACCTCAAACAATAAATTACATACTTCACACTTTTCAACTTACAAATCCCCAACCACACTTCTAGCCACAAGAATATGAGTCCCATTACTTAGTACTGCTATATTGAAGCCTAACTCGGAGTTAAAAGGTGCTCACTTAAGCTATAGGACCTTGTACTTTACATCCCATTAAGAACGTTACCTTACCTTATCACTATCGTCAAGCACTCTTGGGTTTTAATTTAAGGAATACTAACCACATAGTACATGGGTTGAGTTTTCATCAATCTCAACATTCAAGTCTATCATTACTACATCCACTTCATGGATTTCCCCCCGCTAAGATCAGCAAATTCAATCACATTCACAAAAATTTTCGCCATATACCTCCTTCCTGAATTTTTCCACATAACAAAAGTTCATCTCCTTCTTTTCCCCTTGCACCTATAACCTTATCTCGGGAATTCACACCAATTTTTTTTTTAAGAACATCTACTCCTCTACATAACACATCACCATGCTTCCACAACCACCATCATACTACCATACGGAGGTTCATTAAGGGACCCGAGCATAAACGTCATGAGTGGAAGTAACACTTATTAATTCATAGCTTATACTTATAATACTACTCAAGAAGGGACATGAAGTGAAGATACAATAGAAGAGAGACAGGGTGCTTCAGATATCATGTGTCTGAATCGTAAGCATAGAGTCGTTCGGCACAACCACAACATAACATGATTTCTTAGAACAGACTACAGTGAGAAACATGGGTACACAAATCTCATGATTTGTATAACATAAGGGTCGAATTCATAAATTCAATGATTGAGACAAAGGTGAATACTTGAAGCTATTGTTTCTCATTTTCAAATCTGAAATAGTAATAAGTTCGTACAACTTTACCGCTTTGGCTAATTCCAACATAAAATGATTTAGTGAAATACAAGAACATATTTCCTTATGACCAAGCACGTTGTGAGACATAAGTTTGGATCATGAGCAACATAACATATGGCTTGGATACGTATTGGGTCACTGATGAACATTATTGCTTCTTGTTTGGACGTCGGGTTAAGGCATGACATACATAGAGAACTCAAACCTTAGACATCGGCAGGACTTGAATTCATAAGACCTTGGTAGAATGAACTCCTAAACTGAAGTAGGAGGAATATTCTTGAATAGGAGTAGGCTCATCATGACTCTTCATTAACTTGCCACAATGAGAAAATTTGGAAAACTACCTTAACTCACCATCTCCCCCTTAGATCAAAGTCACAACTCTCAACATAAAAGAGACATCACCATACACTTAAACTCTAACTCTCCCTAATGATCTATACCCCGAAGGCCTTGGTTTTCGGTAAATGTTACTTTTAACTTTCGCTATAGCCATAACTCTACAATCCCCACTCCCATGAGTGTACGCATTCACACGCCTTATCACCAAGGGATATCGACATATACATGAATACAACTCTTTTCATTCATTTTTTTAATATAAAGACACTAAATCCTCTCTGGGACATTTTCCCCCAGGGATACTAATCATGACTTCCTATAACTCCAAAATCATAACTCATGACTAACATCATTATGAGCATGGGCGTCTATGCTTCGAATCGCTCAACACCTCTTCTTCAACTCCTTAGAATACTAGCATTACACCTCTAATCACATAACTTACAAATTAACAAACTTTGTAAAACTATACCAAAGGCGCATATTGCCCACTCATATTTTCTCAAGTCAACTCTAAATAACGCTATACCATAACTCCCCAAACTTCTTCATACCACAATTTTCAAGAATACAAACTAGGTACGCAAAACACTTATACACATAAATGCTACACTTTCCCTTTTTAAGTATACTCTGAGGGCATTGCTTTCCATCATCCTCTATCATCATCAACTCACAACTCACAGTCCCAAGAGCATATACAACCTCACTCCTTATCACATAAAAATCCACTCTCCACTACTAACTTTTTAACATTAGACTGTTAATCGTATAACTCATATCATAAAATCTTACCTAACGAGTAATGCCATACTACCGGGGGGGTTGCAACTTATGCTTATATACTTACGTCCTTATCCACTTAATGACTCACCCAAAAATCATCGTTTTAATACTAGTCCTCGTATATACATATACCTCACAATTACCACTTAAACTTTTTATCAAGTATTAACCTGGGCTCTTTCACAAATCATATCAAGCCTACTAATTCATTCTCATAAAACATACATCATTAATCATAAGATACTATTCTTACCATCATATTCTACATCTACAATTCAATCCTATAATTTAACATCAAACATCTACAACAAATAAAGTAAAGCACGCAACATAATATACCAGTCCATCAAATTGAGAAATCAACTCCAAATGCTCATTTCATTTAACTACTACCTACAATCACAATCCCCTCCATGACACCACTATATTAGCTTAAGATCCACTTCATATCTTTTCACATGAAGTACTGGTTTGCAACCACTAAAAAAAAGAGGGTCAAGGGGGATAAAGTCATATAATAGCCATGCTCAACCTTAATCTTATATAATAACCCACCTTACATACAATTCTCACTAGGAAGCTATAGAATAAGACATCGAGAAACACTAGCCCACTAGAATCTCATAACAACAATAATCGATCATAATCATATGGCCTATCTTATTTACAATCCATTAACGCATCATCCTTCTACACATTATTACTATTTACTTATCTATACACCTAAACTTCTTTCATAGCTCTATAAGTTTCAACTAAACTCCATCTTGCAACCTCAAGGAAGCCTAAATTAATAACATTTATCCACTAAGTACTTTCACCAATAACCTATACTTTTCTAGCACAACAAACACTATCAACAACTCTTTTCATACTTCAAGCAAAAAAATAATTTACCTTAACCAATAACTCCTTCTCTACCTTCTACTAACCTAACACACAAGGATATATCACTTCATTACTAACTCAATCATATGCAAAAAGATTCAGCTATATATATTCAATAAATCGCCCTTACCACTTTTCTTATCACTACACCTCTAAACCCTTAGTTTCCAACCAACACAAGAACAACAAGATGAACAACAAGTTGCTAGTGAATCGAAATAGGCCTCACACAGCTTCACTAGACTTTGATTTTATATTTTGAATAAGAAAATGAGATGAATAACAAAGCAACTATGCTAGTGAGTCGAAAAAACCCCACACGGCTTCACTAGACTTTTAGTTTCAACAACACAATGATAACAAGATTATAAGAGATAGAAACTTAACACATAATATTCAATGACTTAAGAATACACATCTTACTCTGTCTTAACTGAACGCCTCATAAGAATGAGGACATAACTTTAAACTTGAGGGACTTATGACACACTAGGGAGCTCCTCTCAAGCCCTTTGTGCGACTTCTGAAGTTTTTGCTAGTAAATTTGAGAGAATTATCTGGGAACAGCAGAGTAAGGAAAGATTTAGGATAACTTTTCTTTCGTATGGGCGACACCATGACACGAATTAGAGTATGAAAGAGGACATTCTGACTCCATAACACGAACTAGAACATGAAGAAAGAGAGACATTCCTAAACGCCTTATAGCCTCCTGCTTATCAGTGTGGCGCGCTACACACCCATAAACAAGACTCTACCCGACGCGATTTTGCAGACACTCTGGGACCATGAACCATGCTCTGATACCAAGTTTATCACGACCCGAACCGGGGCCCTAGCCGTGACGGGGATCCCGAACCATGAAGGCCCGAGAGCCCTTCTAACTTGCAATCATATACACCATTCATTTACAAATAGGAACTGCGAAAATACAAAACAAAACGGAATCATGGTCGATATCATAATTCAATTGAATAATCTGGAATGGAAAACATAAACCTCTAAACAACATCTAACATCAGTCTATGAAATCTCTAACAACTGAAAATGACATTTGTCTGAAATCTGGGATAAGCCCCCAGTCGGGCCATGAATCAAAATGAAATAACAATAACAAGCTCTAGTACAGGCCTTCCGAAGTAAGGGAGGCTCACCAATTGCAACTACCGACGCACTCAAACCTATTGCTGAACTGGACCCCGAGACTGTACCTCAGATCTTGAGATGAAGGGGGGTTCAATACAGATCTACTAGTATGCAGAGCAATCCAAAATAATGTACTTTTATATACAACATAGGTGAGAGCATTTCATAAAAATGTTAAGCAAGAAATAATTTAAAACACATGGGCAACTTAAAATAATCATTAAATGCAAATCTGTAGATGTAAAACCATTCTTTATTATTTTTCTTTTTTTTTACTTCTGAGGTAAGTGGTACACCGTACATATCTGAAAGTTTTCCACGGGCAATATGGGATCCACCATTAACTCAAGGCCAAGTCCCCAACCCAAGTTTGTCGCAAGGGTTGAAGTATTTGAATCTGATACGCCCCAGGGCACTAGGCCAGCGTATAATAATATACCCGTATCGACAAAACACGGTTTCGAGCAATGAATCATATAACTCGTGCCTTCTTCGGGTAACCACCTAACTCTCTTAGTGCCCATTTTTAACCCATTCTAAACATGCATCTTTCTAAATCTAAAATGAAATCTATAATCTGTTCTGAGTTTTATCATGGCCTTATCTGATTTGGTATCGTCACACCAAGACTTGCAAGTCATGTTTCTGAGCCATAAAAATATCATATCACAGTCTTCTTTTTCAAAACATAATGTACAGACCACCCTATTTCAAACAGTTCAAGAAGATTCCTTCTTCAATATATTTATCAAACTATGCAAAAATCATTCCTTTCGATCATTTCAACAAACATGTAGTGGTCATAAATTCCAACCAATGAAATTCTTTTCATATATATATATATATATATTTCAGCACTTACCAACATGTAAAACCCTATCTCTTCAATTCAAAACTCATAATCAAGTCATAAACAAAATCAAGGCGTTTATATTAAATCATATTTCCAATATCACATTTTGAATCATATCTTATGAAGTTAAGAGACTTGTAAATAAGAGAGGGATTTCAAATAGTTCATGCTCTCAATTCATGATTCAAACTCATCACACTCATACATATATCAACTTGAACATGGTTCTAAATCAGATTTGGGGAAAGGCCTCAAGACCAAATTAATATCATCAAAAACTTTAAAAGCATGAATCTAATTATAAATCCAAAATCCCCTTTTTGTAAATTCATAATTTCTAAACCTTTAACATGATTAATAAGAATTTACCATGCCCATGTAGATTTAGGAAAACCCCACATACCTTAGATTACAAGGTTTGAAGAGTAGAACTCGAATCTTGATTTGTTCTTTGGAAATCTTGGACTTAGGAGATTGATTCTTGATCTTGAAAGAAAGCCTAGTTTCCATTTTACTCTTGAGAAAGGAGAGCATTTGAGAGATTAAAACTGATAAAAGAAATGGATTATAGAGTGTTTTGGATGATTTAAATCGTGTAGAAGAAGTTTGGGATGACGAAAAATACCAAAATACCCCTAAGGAAATCAAAAACGCCGCAGCAGTCCCTCGGTTTGACAGACTGACATGCTGAAGTAAATTGGGTATAACTTTTTACTCCAATGTTGGATTTCGACGAAATCAATTGCGTTGGAAAGAGGACTCAAAGACCTTTCATTTGATATACAGAAGGCCACCCAGTTCATTATAAAACAAAAGTTATACTCGACGAAATTTGACCCAAGTTGAAGTGTCCACTAAAACGTACTCGATGGAATTGTTTTCAACTCATCTTTGAGTTAGGGGATTTTTGTGACCTCAATTCGTATCCAAAGGTATTCCCACACTGTAGGATTTATCATCACACATATATTAACAAAGAATCATCTCGTTCGGATCAATACGTGTAGGAGCGATGCTTCAATTTTTAGCCCGAAAAAATGCGGGGTGTTACATAAAACCAATAGTACATAGCTTTGTTACAAAAGATCACAAAGAAACAATACATTCTGAGTTGCAAATTGAAGTCGACTAACCAAGCACAAATGAATTTAGAGGTGGTTAAAATAAACCAAACAAATAAGGAAAGAGTACTACTACTCACGTTGCCTTGCCATCACAGAGCACAAAAGAAGGATCATCAACGGAGAAAGGCTGAAAGAAACAGACGGACACATCTAAGGAGTGTTCTCCATCTCGGTCCACGGCAAGGGAGGCCAGTGTCAGATAGTGAGCACCAGGAGGAGCAGGAACATCATCTTCCTGGACAATCACCAAAAGCTCTTCATTTGGCAGGCCAAGCAAAATGAAGGTAGAAGGGTATACCATTATATATGGGTTTTGTGGGTGGTTTAAGTGGGTGCAATATGTCTGCAAGACCAGGGGATCGGAACCAGGCTTGACGATTCATATCATATGCAAACAAGCGCAGGTCATAGGTGAACCAATAGAAGGTATCATTCCAGATGACAGGCTTGCTATTTCGGGAACGCATGTCTAGGATATCAAGGTCATCACAATCTTCGAGGCCTGGTGGTGGGAAGTACTCGTCCTCGTAAAACCAGGAATCAAAGTATATCGGATCAGTAATGTACACATCTTTACCTAGGTCGCAAAAATAGGATTTCATCTTTATCCAGGGCAAGAGCAGCTGTAGTAGCCCTGTAATCATGAAAAGGTTCCATAGGGGCCTCCAAGTAGGTCCAAGAATCTGTGTTGGGGTCGTAAATTTCACCGGCCTTGCTCCAATCATAACAATTCCAATGATTGTCAACGCTAAGAGCAACCTCTTCATCGGTTGTCGGCTTAGGAAGGTAGTGCTCATATCCAGAGACAACACATAGCTTCTTTCCGCCAGAAACGGCAGCAACGAAGGGCGATACACGGGGAATTTTCCTAGGAGATACTTTTACCCAAGCGGTGGGATGATCAGGGTTGCTGCTGCACTTATGTTTAAACACATTCAAATTAGTGTAAATACGACTCCCTAGCTTCACCATAATTAGTGGATCCAGCAACCTAGTAGATGTCTTCATCTTCACCAATAACAACCCACCCTCCTCCCGCTCCACCTTCCATCCGATCGAGCTGCGCAACGCGTTCAAACTTTACCCTCTCCCTTTTGTCATCCACTCGCTAATGGTCTTGTTCTCAAACTTCATGCGATACCACAAATAATCCTGCCTACCATATCCTTCCACAAAGGGAGATCCCATATTGCTCCACACAGAGAACACAGGCTTGGTAACCCTAGATTGGAAATTTAATTTGCTTTGTTGAGATTTATTTTTTTAATTTGTACTTGTTTTAATGTTAATATCTTTATCATCACATTTATGTAACCAATTTTATTAAGAAACGTTTTAAAAAATCAAAATTATCATTAATTATTTCTTAAAGAAATAAACTCTTTCTTGGCCAGGAATGATACCATTGGATATCCAACATACTTTCTAACATTGCCGATGTTGTATATATTATATCACGAATAGCACAAAACAGAGGAAGGCAACACTGTTAATCTATACCAAAAAAGGGGACTAAGCCTATACAAGAGAAGGTCCCCGTGAAGATATAAACAAGTTGTTAAAGGGAACATATATTCCAATCTACACAGGAGCATTTGAAAAACTCAACCAGCATGTCATAATTGAAAAAGAAATTCATTATCACATCTGATAATGGACTCAAAATAAACAAATGGTTAGCAACTTCAGGCCTCATCCTCTTTGATTACCTACATGAAAAGAACAACACCATCAAATCATACCAACATACACTGAATTTAGATTAAGGTCCGTAATCTCGAACGTGATGGGATCATCTGATTTTTATCTCTCATGTTACGTCAGTTGCACTGAACATATACTTCTTAAGGAGGTATTTATTTGTTTGGATCCAGGAGTAAACTGCCCAAAACTTAAAAAATAGAAATTATGGAGTGAATACCGATATCTTCCTTTCCACTTTTTAATTTTGCTACAACTGCTAATTGTATAACTAAGAAAGAAAGCCGATCAAAACTAAAATGTAGAAAGGAAGATATCGGTATTCACTCCACAATTTCATTTTTTCTAAGTTTTGGGCAGCTAATGAAGGTGGCCCAGTGCAATTGATGTAACATGAGAGTTAAAAATCAGAAGATCCCCATCACGTTGGAGATTGGAGATTACAGACCTTAATGGGGACTCAACATTTGCTGAAGGATTTGATGGTGGCACTCTTTTCAATTTTCATCTAGTCAATCAAATTCATGTACGACCCCTCTCTCAATATGATCCTCTCTGCCTGAATTAATTTATAGTAGTAATTTCTATCTATAATTTCACTATCTATACAACTGATATACAATAATATGATTATTACATGAAGTTACTACATTTACAAAAAAAAAAAATATCCTAATAATAAGTAAAATTAAGAGCCCGTTTGGATAGGATTAACATCTGATCAAATTAGCTTTTAATTTATTTGTTTATTTTAATTTTTTTAGTTGTTTGGTAAAATTTAAAAGTGTTACCAAAAAGCTAAAAAATGATTGAAAAAACAAAAGTGAGAAGCTGGGGTATCCTACTTTTTTGCTTTTTAGATTAAAAATTTTTTTAGGTTTGATCAAAATATTTACTTTTTTATCCTTTATTTTTTTTCTCCAATTCCAGCAATACCCTGAACTTGTAACCTTTAAATATATAATTTTTTTCCTTTTTCTCTTTGCTACTTCTCTTCATCTTTCTGCTTTTATCTTTACTGAATTCATCATTACATAGGAGTATTGCTCAAAAATTTCATTTTAAAATTAAAAATTATAAATAATTCACTTTATTTATGGTGTTAACAACTTTGAGGATATTTAAGTCATTTTAACAGCAAAAAAGTGTGTAACATCAGTTGTTTACCAAACACATCAATAGCTTTTTTTTTAGTTTTCAACACTTAGATCTAAACACTTATCCGCTTAATTTATAAGCACTTATTTTCATCTTTTAATCAATTAAGCTAAAAAGCTATTTTTTTAATCCTATCCAAACGGGCTCTTAATAACATTTGACACCAAATTCAAATCAAATAGAGATGTTAAAAAATAAAATAAACTGTTAATGAGTAATAATATAACTAACTAATTAATATTATTAACCTATTTTTTCTAATTGATCACAATAAAATACAAAAAAATGTCAATATTTAGTCCATTAAAAGTGAAAATAAACTCCTAAAAGAAATTCCCATGGCACTTATAAGTTACAGTGTGTTCAACATCGCCACATTATCTTGATCAAACATATTTGATTCCTTAAAAGATTTAGTATTTTAATTATTTATATACTTTATAAACATATTTAATATTTAAATATCTATGATGGTCTAAACAGACTTTGAGTTTGAATTTTTTTTTAATTCTTAGTACTCCATTTTATTTTTTAATTATTTTTTATTTGACCCACGAGCCAGCCTAGCCCATATTGCTCAAGCCCCACGGGCCAACAGGCATTTACGGACCGAGCTAAAAAGTTTTGTTCTTAAATAGATTATTAAAGGGGAAAGGACAAGAATAGTCACTCGGCTAAAATAATTATTGCCGAGTAGCCATTGATTTTGAATTTTCAAAATATAGGCATTTAGGTCTTTTTTGCTACTATCTTCATTTATTTTTTTTGCTGCAAATATCACAATTCAGTAATCCCGTTTTAGCTATCCTCTTATGTATCTATAACGTCATTACTCAACAGTTGATTTGAATCATAAAGATTTTAAAGTTTGCTAGCTTCAAAATAAGTTGTGCAGTTTTAATAAATTTTGTATATGCTTGCACAAATTTTTACAAAATTTTAGGTGAAGTTAATAAATTAACGAATAACGAATTACTGTATATGCTTACACAGATTTTCTCTGTAAAAGGTGTATTTATGTGGTCTACATATTATATCAACGTGGTATAAAAGTGTATCAATCTAGGATAAAAGTGTATCAGTGCGGTATCAAAGTGTATCAATATAGTATAAAACTGTATCAATATGGTATAAAAGTGTATCAATTGGGTATAGAGACTGCATGCAACCGACGAGTCAAATGGCCAAAAATCGGAATTAAATTGGGCCGACTGGCTCCAATTGTTCAACTTTTAAAATTGCTAGCCATTTCTTTTCAAAATGGTTAACCCATGTCCTTTTTCCATTATTAAAACTAAAAATTACACAAATACACAACTTATGTTTTCAATATTACAAAAAATCCCAACTCCCTAAACATATTACAAAAATTCCAACATATATATAGAATGTTATGTATATGTTGGTTATGTTATGTATATTAATAGAGAGAGAGTAAAGTAATTAAAAAAGTGGGAGAGAGTGTAATTACTTCCAAAAGGGTTGGTATTTATGTTATTTATATTTATACTTATTAAAATCATAGCTCAGCTCTATCAAATTACAGGCTAGATCCAGCCGAACCAACGGGCCTGGTCATATCGAGGGCCCTAGATTCAACATTTGCTCAAGGATTTGATGGTGGTACTCTTTTCATGTAATCAATCAGATGCATGTACGACCCTTTTTATTTATGATCCTCGGTGTTCCATATCCTCTCTCAATATGATCCTCTTTGCCTGAATTAATTTATAGTAGTAGTTTTTATCTATAATTTCACTATATATCTATATATATACACACACATTGTGTATGATCTGTAGTTATTTTGAGCTTAAAATTGTGTGCACGCATAATACATTTTTATTCTTGAATTATGTTATGTATGTATTAGTTGAGTAGTGTGATTTATTTGTAAGGAATCACACACATTAGATGCTAGAATTTAATCTAAAAATTAAAGTTTAAAAATAGAGAACTTAGAGAAATTATCATATGATATTATTCTTTATGTGATAATATTCCGTAGCAGGTGTGTACGTGTTTATCCGTAAAAACGAATATGCTGGTTGAGATTTTCAAATGCTTCTGTAAATTTGGAAAATAGATGTTCCCTTCTGAAATTTAAAAGATTAACCGCAGTGCTAAAAATATTAACATATGAGCTATTCTCTCTAGTTTATATTAACTTAATTTGTGAGTCCTTTTTCATTGTTCATAATAATTTAATTGTTCAATCTTTAAGAGTGTTACTGAAAATTTATTTCATGAATTTAGGGTCTATCATGAAATTCACTTGAATAAAGCATGGGGAAACTTAAATTCATGGCATAAGGAATTCAACATCTTGCATGGAATCACAGGACTGAATTGAATTAAAAACACTATGAAATCATGAAACTAAATATTTCTTGAACATACAAAACTCCATAATAAGAATAAAATTTTATTCTTTAATTGAAAAAAGGGTTTTGGGACTCCATGGGTGAAAGGAGCCCATGAATGATCTCCCACATACCTTAAAAGTTGGATTTGATGTAGAAGCTTGAATTTTGAATTTCTAATGATGTTTTTGAAGCTTCTTCTTGAAGTTCTTGAATTAGGAAGCTTGGGTGTTCTTGCTTTTCTCAAAGAAAATTTAATGAAGTTCTTGGTGTTCTTGAGGGGGCTAGAGTTTTCTTGGAGAGAAAAAGATGAATAATAATGTATCTAATCCATTTGGGACTGGAATAAATGTTATGGACGGGTTTGGGTGAAGGACTAGACCCTTTTGGAACTGAAATAGCGTGTGAAACAGCTCGATATTGTGTTGGCCATCGTGTCGCAATCGCGTCGGTTTACTAGCATTAATAAGTATATGATAATTCCTCTTTAATAAGCTAATTATCCCCTTTTTAAACTTCAATTTTTAGATTAATATTATATTACCTTATTAGTCTAGTAATTATTTTACTAGCATTACCTTCTGCAATGTACTTCAGTAATGTATGTGATTACTTAATTCAGCTGACAAAGCAAGTTATTGATCTATTGAAACATACATCTTTATTTTGTTTGTTTGTCAATTATTTTCACATTTCTGATTAATCAAGTCAGAAGCATGTAGTTAATGCTTTGAGGTTAGGTAAGTTACAGATCAATCATCCAAATTACAACATCCAAAACTAATACGTACCAAGCACAATTCCAGAACAAAAATATATTATGTGTTAGCATAATTATTCTAATAACTAAATGATGGCATGCAGATCATACACACAAAGAGTATGTCTGTAGTATATATACATGCCAGTCGCATGGGTAGTGAAATGATAGATAAAAATTACTATTACTATAAATTAATTCAGACAGAGGGGATCATATTGAGAATAGCGACCTAGGCGTTTTACATATTCAAATAGTTTTGAAAAATTGTCAACTAGCTAGTTAATTAGCATGGAGAGTCATCATCTATGTATTATAATATTAGTTATAATAGCTATGATTTGTAGCAATGTTTCAAGCCAACACTATCAATTGATGCAATACGTTTTACAATGGCCTCCAACTTATTGCCAAATGAAACAGTGCAAACATGGTGCCCCATTAAAATTTACTATCCATGTTCTCTGGCCAGCTTCTACCTCAGGAAAAGCATACAATGCAAATGCAGCAATCCTAGAGTCGAAGACTTGAAAATAGACGTTGTTGTAAGTGTTTATCTTTTTTAGTAATGAAGAGAAGAACAAAATAACACACAAAAAAATGTGCATTGTGAGTAAAAAAGATACACTTACAACAACGTCTACTTTCAGGCCTTCGGCTCTCAAAGGCGGAGTAAGAATTTCAACGAAGGTGGTTTCATATTCAAGGAAAACTTAGGATTTCAACTAAGGGGGTTCCATATTTAAAGAAAACTTAGTCGAAGGGGGTTCAACACCAACTATAACCACATAAAAAATAATTTTAGTCATGTATAAATAGTATATTTTTTCGTCGAAGGGGATTCGGCCGAACCCCCAAACAGAAGGCTGGCTCCGCCCCTGTCGGCTCTAGGATTACTGCATTTGCATTGTATGATCTTCCCCGAGCTAGAAAATGGCTAGAGGCCATGGATAGTAAACTATAATGGTGCACCAGGTTTGCACTGTTTCATTTGGCAATATGTTGGAGGCCATTCTAAAACGTATTGCATCAGTTGATAGCATTGACTTGAAACTTTGCTACAAATCATAGTTATTGTTTCATTTGGCAATATGTTGGAGGCCATTCTAAAACGTATTGCATCAGTTGATAGCATTGACTTGAAACTTTGCTACAAATCATAGCTATAACTAGGATTATAATAAATAGATGACAACTCTCCATGCCAATTAACTAACTAGTTGACAATTTTGTAAAGCTATTTGAATATGTAAAAAGCCGAGGTCACTATTCTCTCAATATATACGATCCCCTCTGCCTGAATTAATTTATAGTAATAGTAATTTTAAGCTATATATAATTTCACTATCCATGCGACTCATATATATATAGAGAGAGAGATACTCTTTGTGTGTATGATCTGCATGCTATCATTTTGTTCTTAAAATAAATATGCTCACACATAATACATTTTTGTTCTTGAATTGTGTTAGGTGTGTATTAGTTGAAAAATGTAAAATGGTTGATTGATCAACAAACTACCTAACCTCAGAACATTAACATGCTTCCAACTTTCACAAACAAACAATGCATGTTTAATTGATCAACTTGCTTAGTTAGCAAAAGGAATCACACACGTTAGATGCTAGAATATATTTAATCTAAGAGTTTAATGATGGAAAACTTAGAGGAATCATCATATGATATAATTCTTTATGTGATAATATTATGTAGTTGTGTACCGTGTTTATTCGTAAAAACATATACTATAGAAAAGCAATGAATCGTTGTTCCATATCCATAAAATGGTTGGTGTTGTTTATAGATTTAGTAGACTCCATATAATTCAGCATTTTCACTTGAAAAACTTGTTGTATCTATAAACTAGTTGATTTATCATTCTTATATATACACCTTTTGCGTATACTATTTTTGGATATAAAATGTATACAAGTTGATTTCATACCAATAAGTTAAACTATTTCGTGGACTCCATGTGATTTCACCATCTTTTATACGTTAAATACTGATTTCATACATTTTGTAAATTGATTTACCATTTTCATCCACCTTTTTGTGTATATAAATTGATTTATCATATGATATGATTCTTTATGTGATACTATCTTGTAGTTGTCAGTGGCGGAGTCATGATTTTCGTTAAGAGGGTTCAGAAATAAACATGAGAACTAATCGAAGAGGGTTCAATCTCTACTGTATATACATAAAAAATAATCTTAACTATGTATAAATAGTAAAAATAGCCGAAGGGGGTTCAGATGAACCCCCTCAGCCAAGTGTAGCTCCGTCCTTGGTAGTTGTGTACCGTGGTTATCCGTAAAAACGTATATAAAAAAGAACAAATTATTGTAGTGTATCATACACCATTGAACGCAATAATCAAATTAGAAAAAGATTCATCCCAAGTAAAATTTTAATGGTCTAAATAACAAAGTTTCCTGAGTAACTCAAATAAGGAAAATATGTCAACGACCACCTCGCAAATTAATTTCTAATCACAAACAAAACAATCCAAAATAACAGATAAAATGTGTCAACGACCACCTCGCAAATTAAACTTTTGAATGCAACTTAAGACTTAATCTTATAATAGAATGTTCTCACATGACTGTATAGGTGACGATAAATTTTTTCACAAAATAGTTATATGTATATGTATTGATATTACATAAATGGTGTATAATTGTTTATATATGATGTATAATTATGTATCAGAGATGTAATATATACATATACATTATTTATACAATACTTATATATTGCTGCAGTTCACCTTTCTCAATGAGCTGAATTCTTTTTCAATCCCGACCAACTCAAAATCTCCTCTACCAATTAATTTTTTTTATATAAACACATCTCGATGTTTTGATTCCTTTGACATATTATTTACTCGAAATTATTCATGTTTTTGACACGTCAAATTTTGAAATCATGCTTCCTCAAAGCTCTAATGGCTAGTGGAGTCTTTCAATCCTAACCAACTCAAAATCTTTTTTAAAAAACTTTGAATTTTAGATATGAGCTGGTTTCAATATTTCGAGTTTTTCGTTATTCACTCAAAACTAGCTAGGCCTAAGGATCATTCACACAAAATGCTCTTATTTTGGATTGATCTTTAATTTTTGCCCCTCAAAATTATTATTTTTTATTTAGTTTTTGTCCTTCAGAGCCGTAAGTTAAAAGAAGAAATTATCAAAATTTCCTTGACAGTAAAAAATAAAAATGATAAGGGAAAGAAAATTTGCAAGACATAAGTTGAATGGCATAAGTTATGTCTAAGGCATAAACTCAATGACACAAATTATGATATAGGGCATAAGTTTCCTTGATTGTATGAATAAACCTCTATTACTCAAATTAACTTTTGAGGTTTATTAACCAGCCATAATTTTAAATTACATTTAGACATGAAAATTTTCAATTTGAAATTGCTTTCAAATCTCGTGGATAGATAAACACCTTTTTAAATATTTATCAATACCTTTTATTGTTATTCTATTACAATTACAATATTTATTGTGTATGACAATTTAATGTGCACAAAATTTTGGAATAAAACCTAATTAAAAACTTTACCCCATAAAGAAAAAACAGAAATAAATACTTGCCGTGCACTACTCCTCTCCTATAAATTAAGAGAGACTAATATGAATAGTTTTTTAAGTATACACTAGTTTGGATGGACCTCACATTAATACAAGTCTCAATATCATACTTATAATAGAGTTGAAAATAGAAATACTTGTGAAGGACAAATTTTGTATATGCTGTATTATAGGATAACATTAATTGCATAGATAGTGAAATTACCAATGTTGTAAAGAAAAACTACAATAAATTAATGTTGTAAACATAATGAAGAGGATTATGTTGAAAAAGGGTTGCAATATTAGCTAGGGGGCTTTAGACTTTAATTTGCATATCCAATGGCTACAGGAATTGTCAAATAGTCTGGGAAATAGTTAACATGGAGTACATATACCGTCATTTAATCTTCATATTAGTTATAATAACTATGTTTTATTTCAGAGTTATCAGTCCACGATATCAAGTTATGAAGTATGCGTTGCAGTGATCCACCGACGTATTGTCATACGAGGAAAAATAAGGGAAAATGGTTTGATGGACCTTTGTACTATGTTCGTTTTGTAATGTGGATACCTCTACTTATATATTTGTCATTTGGACTCTTGAATCTATTAAAAAATAATATTTTAAACACTTTTTCAGTGTGTGTAACACACTTGCTGCCACCTCAACTTCCACGTCAGCTTCCACGTCATTTAAATGCTACATTTAATTCCACATCATTTTTAAAATGTCACATAAGAAATTAAATATTGAAAAAATGAAAAAATTATATTTAGAATTAAAAAAAAAGATGATAAAATTGGCAGCTTCTTCTTTGTTGCTTTTCTTCCTCGTATGAACAAACACACACCATTCTTTCATTTCCATCGGTCACCACCACCCCAACCCACCCTCAAACACACACACTATTGTCAAGTCCATAAACATACAAAATTCTCTCATACACATCATTATTTATTTTCTGTTCATCTTTTCCCTCTTCCTTCTCCTCACACTCTTTTGTTTAGGGTATCGAAAGAAAATTTTCAAAATACTTCACTAAATCCAGCACTTTTCCAGAACCAAGGTCAGGTACACTTTGTCTTCTTCCACTATTTCGTCGCCGATTTCGTTAGTGATTTACAAGATTTTGATAAAAATAGACTGTTTTCGACATTGGGATTCAAGTTTTCAGAATTCTTGAAGCATTTCTTCGCCGTAAGCCTAGTGGATTTGCAGTTCGAATCCATCAAAGTAATCGGAGGTAGTATAATTATCTCTGAAAAATTGATCGAAATTAGGTATATTGATGATTGACTAGGATTTTCTGGTTATTGAGGGATTTTGAAAAAGATTGTTTTTGTGTGTGTGTGTGTAGTGGTGGGGGGGGGGGGGGGGGGGGGGGGGGGGGGTTAAAGACTAAAGTGTGTGGGATGTTAAAAATGTAGATAGAAGATGGTGGCGAAAAAGGAACGATGGGTGGTTCTTGAAGGGATCATCACCAGCGATGGCGGCGGAGGTGTAGTGATGGTCATGGCTGGGGGCTTTAATGATGGCCATGGCAGCCTTGAGGGCTTGGGGGGGGGGGGGGGTGCTTTTTAATTTTTTTTAAATTATTTTAATATAAAATTGACCGAAAAATGATGCTCACTGGCACCTCATGCATGTGTAATCATGTACTTTGTCCTAATCAGCTATTTTAATGCCACATAGGTCCAGTCATTGGTCAAAGGATTTAAAATATTATTTTTTAATGAATTCAAGGGTTCAGATGACAAACATGTAAATAGGAGTATTCACATTACAAAACGAACATAGTACAAGAGTCCACTGAATCATTTTGCCTAATAATAATAAAAAAGTGCTAGCTAGTGCAACAGATAGCAGCCCAAATTTAAAGAGCAGGCATGTCTGAGACTCCGTGCATGTTGTATGATTTGGCCAAGATGATGGTTCTTTGGATTGCTATTCGTCTTTTATACTATTTTGCACTTTCTGATCTGACAATACGTTGGAGGCCATTTGCATACATACTGCATAACTTGATACTGTTAAGTGATATCTTTTGTTGGTGAAATTACAATAATATTACAGCTGAAAAATTACACGTGAAGAAAAATAAAAGTTATCTTCTTCTTCTTCTTCGGTTGAGGCGCGGATATCTCGCTCTTTTTAAAGAGATTCAAGCCCACTGCAGCAAATTGTTTCATCGATCCAATAATAATCTTCTTGACTTGTCCCCTGCAGGATCAATAACCTTTTCATAATGAATAATTAAACAACTCTAGACAAGAGTTGAGTTCAAAGCTCTATAAAAAAACACCTCTCTTCAACTAGTTATTTTTTAATATTTTCGGATACACGAATCTGTATTTAGGCACACAACAACTTTAATACAAGTTTAAGTCTAAAATAAAGAACACCTATGAAGTTATACAACACTTTCGACACAAGATTAAAAATAATTTATCTAAGAAGTGTGTTATAATTTCAGAAATGAGATGAAACAAAAAGTTAAAGCCAAGTCCTCTGAATTCACGGAGTGTCCTTAAGAAAATAATTTTCCTCAAGTACCCGAAGTTATTAAATTTTTCCTCCCAGGATAAAATGACTTTCAATCCAATAATAGTTGTACCTCAAATTATTTGATTCGTCGAACTCACTCAACGACTAATGATCACAAGGAGTTTTTGAAGAGAAGAAGACTGTTTTAGCTGTCAAAAATCGTGTCAAAACCTGAGGAATATGTCATGTATTTATAGCCTTAATGTGTCCCTTCGGAAAGGCTGCATTGGTTCTGAAAAAAGACACATTTTTAGTACAGTCACATCACCTGCGCCCAGGCTGTGCTTGACCTGCGGTAAATTGGATTAAATTTCACTTGTTCTTCAAGTTTTTCAAAGCCGAAGCCGAGCGACGACAACAACGGCGCGAGGCACCACTTATTCTTGCCTCACTATCCAAGTGGAGATGTGTTTCTCAATATAAACACATGAAAGTTTCTTTCTCCCATCGCCATCAATGTGGGAGAGTTTAGTATACTTTTCAATTTGAGCACACTTTTCATTTTAGTGTGGACTCAATTTTCCTCCTCTATTTTTCCTTCATTTTTCATTCACACATACACCTTGAATCAACACAACTAATGAACTCTCATTTTTATTAACTTTTGTGACTCTATATTATCTTCTACTTAGAAAAGTAATGTAAGATCACACTATTTATAGATGAATTATTCACTCTTGTATTGAATAAAAATGAATGCTGGTGGTAAAGGAGGAAGATCAACATTTTACCCAACCGGTGTCAATATTTACAAAGGAAAAGCAATAAATGACATTTACAATCAATTTTTAAGCAAAGAAGAGCTTTGGTTAGATTTGAGTTGCAAGTCTGAAGAGGTCAAAGGTGATATATCAATTTCTCAAAATTTCTTCAACAGACCAAATGATCTGATAAACTACAAAAAGATCTCTAGAGCAAAATGAAACATCTATAAGCAATAACATATCATAATTAATGCATGAAAAAATACACTATGAAATTAAACATACATGAAACTCCAAGGCAGTCAAAGAAAACCAAAATTGTTCAAACTCCTCAGTTCACAAATCACAAGAAAGCAATAACACAAATATATTCAGATTGAAAAGGGCAAGAGTACAATCTTCAGGAACTTGAACACTAATTCTTCAAAGTTTAGATCATAGAAACACTAATAACCGTGGTATACGTATCAGCTTTCTTTGTCGCATTTAGCTCAAAGTTCTGGAAGGTGCGCTATACTGACAAAATTGGGACACACGTGTCCAGAAACTTGCTAATTAAAAAATGTGGCTAGGCTTTGTTTGTCCACTTTATAGTAGTGTAGTTATTAACTCCCATTTGTCCATTACAAAAAAGCACATTTTAGTTATCTCTCAATCATTTCCCCCATTTTGTCATGGCTGAGCAACCAAGCACTGCGGCAGCTCCGCCGTCTGATTTGAAAACCCGGCCGGCGGGAAGCACCGAACACAGCTGGTGCAAGGCGGTTCCCGGCGGCACAGGAATAACAGTATTTGCTCTCCTTTTATCAAAACCTCCAAACATTTCACTTCTCCAAAATACCCTCCATAAACTCCAAAATTCCAATCCTATCCTCAAATCCAAACTTAGCTACTCACCAACTACCAATTCTTTCTCTTACACCATTCCCGCCACTTCTCATCTTCAAATCCAGCCGTTCGATCTCTCATCAACGGCTGACATTCTCCGTAACCTCAAAACCTCCGATCACAACTCCGTCTCCGATTTTCATCTCATCTTCGAAAACGAACTCAACAACAACTCATCATGGGTAAACACATCAGATTCCAACACCGATGTTCTTTTCGTGAGCATTTATCAACTAAACGACGAGAAATCAGTCCTTACGTTGAGGATTCACACGTCGGTGTGTGACCGGGCGACGGGGATAGCGTTGATGAGCAAGTTGGTGGAGTTGATGAGGGAGGAAAATGGAGAAGGGACAAAATCGGAATTATTGAAAAAGATGGAGGTTGGTTTGGGAATTGAGGAGTGCATACCAGCTGGTAAAGCGAATAAGCCATTTTGGGCGCGTGGGATGGATATGGTTGGGTATGGTTTGAATTCATTGAGATATTCAAATCTGAAGTTTATGGATAGTGAATCAACAAGAGAATCACAAGTTGTGAAATTGGGGTTGAATAAACAAGATACTCTTCGCATTCTTGATGTAAGTTTATTACTTGCTCCATTTCAATTTGTTTGTTTCGTTTTTGGCGCAACACAACAACAGTATATCCCTATAATGTAGAGTCTGAGAGGATTGAGTGTACATAGTCTGTAGCACTAGTTTTTGAGAGTTTTTTAAAAAATAAAAAATACTTTTCAATCTTGTGTTTTAAAATATATTGATAGAATATACCCAAATGTCCTTTAATCTTGTTGTCGTAAAAAGTTAAAATTAAAAAATTATTAAAAAACCAATGCTGACATTTTTCTAAAACAGACTAAAAGGAAAGGTAATTCAATCAAATCAAAACTGAGGGAATACATTTTACTATAACTTTGCTTCTTCTTTATATGTAAGTGTGTGGTGTCGGGCTAGTTTATGCACATTTTAAGTTGTTTTATGTTACTCGATAACTCTGTTCATTAAGTTTCTTTAATTTCCTTATTTAAGAACAGTGTAATGATATTCCTTTTTATCTTCCGATAAATTTAATTGCCAAGAGTTTGTTAAATATTCGATAGAGTTAAAGCTCTTTTTTTACAAATTTAAAGAACCAAAACTTTTAAATACTATATTTAAGGAGCTAAATTAGACCTATCTAATTCCAGGAATAAATTTAGTCATTTTCTCGATGTGTAGCGTATTGTTTTTAATTAATATACTTTTTTATCATGATTAATTATATATCCTTAGTGTTATGAAATATAGAGTAAAGAAGAAGAAGAATCGAGAGAAAAGAGATAGTGATTGTTATTTCTCTTGAGGGCCGGGGTTTCTTGATGGGTGAATTACAATGTAGAAAAAATCCTTTATTAGAAAAGTAGACATTCACTATATATGGTAATATATTTATAACACTTAGTATTATTTTTAAAATGAATATTTTTTTAACTTAATCATAAATTAGTTATAATATCCTTGGTACTATTTTGAAAATGTAAGAGAGAGATTATGGTTTAAATTTAAGTGGAGACAAAAAAATATTAGATGATTCAAATTTCTTTTCAAATGCGTAATTTCAATGAATAGAGTTATTGAATACCTATATAAATGGAAATTATAACAAAATATTCGATAGAATAGTGTGTAAACTGACTCGAACATCAACGTCATACAAAAGAGATTTTTAGTGTCATTTTTAAATTTGTAAGTTAGGTTACATCTTTTTTTTTTTTTTTTCATTTTCTAAAAGGTAGGCAAAGCTACTCCATAAAACTTGCTTGGTCCAATTTTCTCGTTATGTTGATTGAGAATCTATGGTCCTTATTGAATGCACTGTATTGTTCACTTCACCTGATGTACAACTTTAGACACATTTAACATGTGAATTGGCCAATTTGGATTTTACCTCCTCCACAGGACCACATACTAGAATCTGGCCTAATTGTGAGTAATGGCGGTGTTCGGGTCAACTAACTAACTGTCACCTCTGTACCTTCCACCAACACTAACACTGAAACCACATAACTATGTCCATCGAGAATGTTATAAACTAATATTGTTAATTCAATATGTCCAATTCGGCACATCGGTTGTAAACCTTTTGCTCAATTTAAATCAGGTTTATAGCTTGATTAATGATTTAAATTTTATACGTTAACTGTGCAAACTCACGTTGTTTTAAAATTTAGTTATATGTAACTATTTTGATAAGTGTGAATATGTAACCAGAAAAAGAAATGAACTAGTTACAACCTCTGTTGCTTGAACACTCCAAAAATATTACTCGTCTATGTCAAATCTTCCAAAAATATGCTACTTTTGGAAGATCAACACTCACCTGACGTCATTCTTGAAGAGTCTGAGAAACATAGGTTACGACTCCTTTATTAAAGGTGCATTATTTGCAGTGTAGAACATTAGGAGATAGTAACAAAATCTGAATTTTGGCAGGGCTGCAAGACAAGAGGTATAAAACTGTGTGGGCTATTGGCTGCTGCTGGATTAATTGCAGCTCATTCCTCAAAAGGCTTAAATGAGAATCAGTGGGAGAAGTATTCAGTTGTGACCCTTGTTAACTGCCGTTCAATTCTTGATCCAGTGCTTATCCCTGATTTTCCAGGTTCGTTAATGCATTCATGGTAAAAACTTACTCACATCGTATGTTTACACTTATTGGATCCAGGCCACCACTCTTGACCCCCATCTAACCAAACCGGTTGGTCTCTATTCTTTTTTTTCCTTTTTTGGACCTAAGGAAAGAAACTCTCTTTTTTGAAACAGACTAAAGAGAATAATAAGACAAACAAATTGAAACGGAGGGAATAACTCATTACCTCCACTATTTGCAATCAATTCAGAACTCAATTGGTCTGCAACAAATTCCTTTTGAAGTAAATAACAGAGTTGCTATATGTGACTTAACTTTGACTTGTAAGTTAATTGCACATCATCTACTCCCCCTCTCAGTTTGTTGGTCTCGATGAAGTTTTGAAACCTCTTTCCTAACCGAAAAGCTAGTAATTTTATGTGCATTTTTGAGCGGAAGAGGGGGCCTTTACAGGTATCATATAGTCAGGAGAATAAACGGATTAATAGGTGTATCTGTTGGAAACATCCTATTAGCCCTTTAAGTTATGTGGTTGTTCTTACATTTGATAAAACTCTCACCAATTTTGTACTCTTTTTTTTTTCATTTCTATTATTGTATGTACTTTGTATCACTAAGATGTTTACTGAACAGAGCGTATTAAATGATGACCTAAATCATGCAGGATATTATCATTCTGCTATCCTCAACACACACGACGTTAAGGGAGGAGATGATTTATGGGAGCTAGCAAAGAAAAGTTACACGTCTTTTATCAACGCCAAGAACAACAACAAGCATTTCTCAGACATGGGAGACCTGAATTTCCTCATGGGCAGGACCATTGATAATCCCAGCCTAACGCCATCCTCTTCACTAAGGACTTCTTTTATCTCTGTGTTTGAAAACTCCGCAATCCATACCACCAGCACAGTACATCAGGAAATCGGATTAGAAGACTTCATCGGGTGTACATCCATGCACGGGGTAGGTCCTTCTATTGCCATATTCGACACGATTAGAGACGGGCAGTTGGATTGTGCATGTGTTTATCCCTTCCCCTTGCATACTAGGGAACAAATGCAAGAGCTCATTGGTGAAATGAAAAGAATCCTTGTTGATTGGTAGCAAATTACAGGGGAATTGTTGATGACTTGATCAAACATTATGTTTTCCCCACTGATCATGTTCGATGAAAATGCAATATCCTGATAAACAGTTTGCTTTTGACGTCTAAGTTTCACATTGATGGGTTACCTGAACTCACATTTTGTTAGTGAGAGATCAATTCTCCATCTTGCAATCCCCTCCCGTTTCTCCTTCCCCTACCCCCAATTAAAAATAAATAAATTAGAGCGCTCTTTTTCTCTTTTCCTTGTGAAATACTAAAAAACAAAATGAAAAGAAAATCAGATTGAACATCTTGTTCTTTTTATTTTTACCTTATTACACTATTTATTACTGTATCTGGGCAGGATAGTGTGTACGTATTACCCCTACCATTGAATGTAGAAGTTGTTTCGATAAATCCTCGGCTCAAGGTATGACGGTCATGAGAAAGATTAAAAACTGAATAAACTGTATTTTTTTACATTTCACATTACACAAGAAGCATGTCACTGGAGCACTTGCAAAACTCAAATCAACTTGAGCAAAACAACACAAACAAACAAACAAAAATGATCTTATTTGTCATTATATTATGCATAATGCATCAGTCTCTTGAAATTATGCAAAAAAGAAAACAACAAAGAATCACCAACTGAAGCTGATGGACTCAAAATGAAGGTTGGATGCTAAACCAGATGAACATATGTTTGCAACTTCATGTCTCATCTTTTTTGGCCCACACACTAAAACTCCAACACTTGATTCTTTTCTATCAAACAACAACCCTGCATCACATTAATTTTACAACTTATTAATGCGGAGTTCTGACTGGACAAGTAAAATTGTACGAATGAAATAATATCTTTTGTGATGAACTTACTTTTGAGGTCAGGTCTTTCACCAAAATGGAGATTAGTTGATTGAAAGAGTGACTGTTGAGGCAAACTCTCCATCTCCCTATCAGCATTATAGAACCAAGAATTAGGTGAAGCCATAGGAGTTGCACCTTCCATATTCTGAATCTGTTTTGCATCAGTGCCACTATGTCTCTTGTTCCAAACAAATGCTGCACTACTTGTTATGACTATGGATATGCAAATGATTAGCATATTCAGCACGGCCTTTATTGGATAAGAGTATATTTCATTAGTATTTTTGTCAACTGGATATATGTAGTATCTATTCAAAACCCCCAAAGAAATCAAGAAAATGATGAAGGATGATGATATGATAGCACTAAGCCAGAGCCAATTGTTTTGGCCAAGAATTGGTGTGATGGGCTCATCTGACGGGTCGGGCTTGAACCATATGGTCCTCAAGTTCTTCTTGTCTTCTGCTGGCATGGGTTGCTTTTCTCTTGTTACAAAAGCCTCAATTTGTAGGCCTAATTTACAAGTTTCTGATGGGGCACCAGATATAGGAAGTAGAAGGTCCAACATGGTGAGGTCTTGTGAGTTCTTGAACACACTTATGAGTAGTATATCTGGTGTCTTGCATTTTTGTGACTCACTTGTGTGGATTAGCTCCCTAATTATGGAAATGAAAGGTGTAATTCCACTTCCTCCACTCACCATAACCAATAAATCATGCCTACAACAATGAAAAAAAGAGAACTTTAGTTTTATCATGTTAACATATAGTAGTACACAACTGAGACAGATCTTGGATGGGTTCTGTGAATAAAGTTCGACTTGAACTAGGCATACATATGATAAGTCCAATTACCATTTAGAATATTTTGCATACATACCTTAGAAAATGTGTGGAAGCAGGTCCATAAGGTCCTTCAACAGAGACATTAAGACGATCGACAGAATTAGGGGAAGAGATCATCTGGTAAAGTTTCTTGGACCAACTTCCTTCACCCTTAATCGCAACACTGATCTTCTCCGGCTCCAAGTTACTGCTTGAAGTGATTGTAAAAGGATGCCATTGCAGTTTTGAAATGCTTGGTACATTCACAAACATGATGCTTGTTGGTGTATAACTTAAGCCTGTGTATTTTAAACAGCAAAAGGATCAAAATTGTCAATTTGACTATGTTAATCCTGCTATATCACCTACAAGAAAAACACAAATTTGCAACGGAATATTGTTCTGTGATAGAGATCCATCACAAATTTTCCCCGTCACAACTCTTTGTTTTTTTCTTGTGGTGAATTCCCAAGTGTAAATATATGAAATTTCTTCAATTTACCTTTACACTTGGAGAAATTCAGCTCAAGAGTTTCGCACGGTAGAACCCGAGCAGAGACTAAACGGACATTTGATCGCGACTGTAAGAATCTCAAGTATCTATCAACCATGAAGAGGTAGAAACCGGGAAGCATAATGCCAGCATAAGAGATGCCAACATGGAAGACGAAGAAGACGACGAAGAGGATGTAGAAATGATGAGTGTAGAAGAAGAGCTCAAACATCTTTCTCCTAATTCGAGGAAATGTTGCTACCCACAACACCAATCCAGAAAGCAATGACAATTCTCCAGCCAAATTTGAGATATCTGTTTTTGCCCATTTCAGCATCTGTTTCATTTCAATCAAGACTCATTAACTAATTAGAAATTGAACTTAATTGGAGTTAGTACTGTAATTTTTGAACATTATTTTGCCTATTATCTATTGTTTATTGTGCTTTTCTTGCTAACAAAGCTTGATGCGTAACAACTTTCTATGTAATTAAAGTATTTCTGAAGAGACAGTTTTCACAGTTAGAACTGTGACCAACTCCTCCTGATCACATTGCAATAACTTTACTGATTATACTAACGCTCTCCTCCTATTATAAGGTCTATAGTTAATGAATATATTACCTCAGACAATTGATGAGTGGCAGCCCAATAGACAATGTAACAAACGCCATGAGCAGAGAAAAGAGTCATTACAATATGGCCAAGCCATATATGGTATTTAACACTAGCTTCAGAGGTCAAACCAAAGACTTGCAGAACTGAAGAGCCTCTTGTGACTGGAACAAACAGGAACGTTAGGGCTATATTTCCAACAAGTCCAAATATCAGTCCTGAATATTCCATCTTGGCTTCCCATCTGTCATTAACCAATCCAAAATGTAATTTTAAGTCTGAAATCAATCCAAAATGTATATGTAATACTCCTACTTTCTATACATCTGTCTCAAACTATTTGTCATTTTGGTCACATGCATATATAAGGTTTACATATGACGTCCAAACACCGAGTTCTACCAAACTCATTGCATGCATGGAATATAATCCAGATATTTTAAGTTGTGATCGATGTAATTTTTTACCAATTTATCGATCGATCATTGTTTATGAAAATAATCAAACTAATTATAGAACATATTGTTTTATCAATTTCGATAATTAACTCACACTTTTTCTCCATTTTTGAGAGCGGGTTTTGGTGTGACATGAGGAAAGATAATATGCACGTAAGAGGCAAAACTCCAAACTAAGAGTGCTATGAACATCACAAAAAATGCAAGCTCTATCCTTGATACGATTCCTAGCCCCTTCATTATTATAGGCCTCCTCCATATAGTCAGCTTTTGTTTCTTCTCAACGCTGCTAATCACAAAATTAAAAAAAAAAAAAAAAAAAAAAAGTAGTTAGTATTACGTACTACTAATAATTTGCTCTTCTTCTTCTTCTTCTTCAATTCCTTCTTCTTTTTCTTTTTTTGTGGGTTGTGGGGGTTGCATAGTGCATACCTGTTGATATTTTTATTATTGGATTTCTTCCATAAATGGAGGTATACGCATCCCAAGACAGCAACAAATAAGAAAGGAAATGTATTCATCAGCAGTGACCTTCCTGTAAAGGAAAAAATATGTAATTATATTGTATGATAAATTCATTAAAGTTTGATGTCTACGTATCTTCATCCAAAAGAGTTGAAGAAGCTAGCTCTTTGAGCTAAATATTCTTAGGGAGATAAAAGGTATCAAAATCCTCCTAAACTATATATCACCTTTTTATTAGTTTTCTATATTTGAACTATGACTAGTTTAAGTTATCCATCAAGCTAATATTTTCAGGTGCTAGTGGGGTGTAGCACCTGAATTATATTAGTTCAGGGAGAATTTAAGTATGAAACTAATTAAAAAGTGATAGTTTGGGAGAGATTAATTTCTGCATTTTGAAGGTAACAGTCTACTACTCATTTGATTTGCTTTGTGTATGGGTGCATACGAAGGACATAAATATGACAGACAATAGGTTAAAGGTGATATTTCTTCAACTGTTGTAAGAGCCATTGCATGTTTATTTTCATTGCCAGGCTCATTCCATAAGAGTCATTGCATGCATGCGTTTATTTATGTCTTCAAAATTCAAATTAAGTTACCACTTACCAACAACAACTAGTACTACTACTGACAATTAGTAATAAAAATTAGAGTTTAACTTATTTCCATTGTCAGTGGAAACTTTATTTTACACAGGCTCTAATTTTAATAGGTAATAGAAAATTAGGAGATTATTTTCATAAAATCATTTCCTTAATTACTTGGCTTTTTCTCTCTCTATTCCTTAATTTTAGAACTTGCTAATTCCTGTTATACACGTTTTCTATTTAAACTTTTTTATTGATCCGAAAAAATAACATTTTTACCCATTTTTGTCTCAAAAAAAATTTTCTACTGTTAATTTTATAATGAATTAAAATCATGCTTATAAAATTTTTAAGTCCCAATTTATTTATTATATTTGGATTTTGAGAGTTAAACGAGTATATTTTTATTATAATTTTTATAGTCCCAATTGTACGTTTAATATTAAAATATTTGAATCTCAAAAAGTGAAAAGTCTCATAAAAATTGAGACATTGAGACTACTATATTATAGAATACAGATATATTGCTTATGTTTATTTTGGAGATTGCTTTGAAGGTTGATGTTACTAATTGATCCTAATTAGATGGTGTTGAATAATAATAAAGTAGAAATTGACGATCAATAAAAACAAGACATGATCGATCCTTCGTAATTTTAATAACAACGTCATAATGCTATAAGAAAAATTGATAGAATAAATATATAGTCCAAGTTGCCTTCCACAACTATTTTCCTTATTTATAATTTTAAGGTAAAAAAATTAAAATAATTAAAACTTACCTATAATAAACTTTAAAGCACTTGCTTGTGTGAAAAATAGTTTCCACTGACAGTGGATACTAGTTAAACTCTAAAAATTATGATATGATAATCTAAAAAATAGAATAAACAACGTAATATGTAGTAAGTGCACCTTAATTAAAACACACTGATATAAGAGTAAAAAAGCAGTAGTATGTATACCTTGAGCTCCAAAGTAAGTAGAGTTGACAGTGTGAGCTTTGATCTTGGGTGTCCAAATCTGTCCATACATATTGGTTGGAGATACTATTAAAACTAGAAAATATCCAACTGTAACAACTAATATTAGAGCCATTATAACTGCTTGAACATCATTGCTAAAACTTGATGAAGCTTTAGTAGAAGGAGAGGATGATGATGTTTGAGCCATTTTCCCCTTTATCTTGTTGATAAAAAAAGCTTAAGATGGAAGAATGTTGAAAAGGAATGTTGTGTTTATATAGTATGAGGAGAAGAATTGATATATTATTTTCTTTTGGCAAGTGTTGCATAACTATGATTTCATCCTTATATGTATAATTCTTTAAATAGCAGGATTCATGTCCCTATATCTTTGTATATTTTGCTTTTACGACTAGGAAATTCTTATTACTTTTCAACATTTTTATGGTGACGTGTATAATTAAATTCATGTTGAAAATAAATAGAGGTCAACTAGAATGGCACGTGGATAGCCTCATTTTATACAATTGCATGGTTCATGCAACGTTGCTTCGTTTCTCGTCACCTTTTTTTGGGCCTAAAAGCAGTGGAATGGAAAACTAGTATTCTGTGATAATAGAAAGAATTTTTTAAGGTAATTATTAATCACAGATAATTTATTTTATAATAATAAATATTTGATATACGGTAAAAATATATTCTATAATTAACTCACCTTCTTTCGGAATAAAAAAGTACATAAACTACCGATATGTATAACTTAAATTCTAACACAATGGTTGAGTTGATTTTGTAGGAGAAAAATGACTAGAACCAATTTTTTATATAAAAAAATAGTAAAAGTTGAATGACTTTATGGTTAGGAGGATAGTTTCATGAATTTTTTGTAATCATATTACTCCATATCATATATTCCACCCAATGGTTCATGAGGTTTTACTTTTTAAGAGTTAATTTAATTAATTTTTGAAGCTAAATTTGATTAAATTAATTTCATATTTTAAAATTTAAATTTAAATTTTTGAAAATTATATGAAAAATATTATAAGTCACAATTCTTTATACATATAAATATGTCGAAAAAATATTAGTCAATATTCATATAGTTTTATTTTCAAAAAATAAAATTTGATAAATATTTTAGGTGAGGTATAATTACATCATATACAGTATGTCTAAAAAAATTAACAACCTCACATCAGATTTTTTTTTAATAGAAATCTAGGAATTGAGCATGATAAAGTGCTTCTTGTCCTACCACTGAAGACAATATGATAAATTTTCTTTAAGTAACAAAGAATGATGTCTTGTTATTTTATAATAATAATAATAACAAACTAGCTAGGGGAGGTATGAAGATGCCTAGACGATACCTACTTCTTCCAAAACAAAAACAAAATAATTAAGTGGATTTTACTTCACAAACTTCATTTTCTTTCATTTTGACTCTTCACAAACAAACAAAATAACTCTTTTAAAACCCGCACCATTAACTCTTTAAAAAAAAAAATTGCTTCCTTTCTTACTTTTGTATAGTTATTGTATAATATAATCTTATTTCTTCAATAATATATTTAGTTTATTTAAACATTATTATACTGATATAGTTCATCAAATAGTACAGTTATATTCTGGCGACTTTATCAAAATAGGAGAAAGGGGTGCTTTAGCCCTTGTTATGTCAAATAAGCTATGGCAAATTAAAGTGATTTAATAAGGTAAAACGTATGAGACTTAAAAAGTATTACTATGACATCACCAACGGAATCATTTTCACTAAAGCGATTCAAATGAAAATAAAATAAAATAAAAGAGCAAACAAAAGAACTAGACAAATAGAGTTTAGCATCTAATATATATGCATAAAAAATAATTTTAATCATATATAAATAGTATAATTTTCAACCGAAGGAGATTCATCAGGCCAGAAGCTGGCTCCATCCATGTATGGCACATCCTATTAGTAATGACTCTGAATTATGGATCGACGTAGCTAATTTCGTTTCACCTGCATAGCCTAAGATCTGCATCATCTCACACCTACACTACCACATTGTCATCCCGATTTTTTATTTTCAGTCGTTGAACTTATACCTAGTGGGATATAAGTTCCTTAAAAGCTGAAGTCATGTTTGGCCATAACTTGTATAATTTTAAGACATGAAATATAAACTCAAGTAAAATAAAAAAGTTTTTTTGCTACGAGGCATAAATTAAAGAACAACACAAAATAACCGATCATGCATTAAAGTCTTGAAATTTTTACTTCATGTCTCATCTTCTTAGGCCCACACTCCTTTCGATTGTATTTTGGTTCTTGGACTCGGTTGGATATTGTGGGCAAATGGCTATATGGGCTGTTGAAATTCTGAGCCCGATTTTTATTAAACGGTCGAGTTAACCAGAATATAGGAAAATCTACACCAATAACCAAACATCTTTATAATATGTATTAAATCTCCCTCTATTTTAAAATAGTTATACATTCTCTCGATATTTAAGATAGGGTAAAATACATATGTTAACATACTTAAATACTTAATTACAAAAAATAGTAACAATTTTTCTTAATTACATTCTATAACATATGTAGCATTATTTTAAGTGATTCCTATTTTTTGCCGCCTAAATTTTTTACTGTGATAAAATCCCCCTTTTCACTCCTCCTTCTTTATTTTTCCTTAATTTAAATTTCTTTTTCCTATTTTTTCGCCATTAACCATCACTCTCTCCTCAATCTTATTGCATTTTGCACGATTCTTGCACGATCTGTGATAAGGATTTGCTTCCCATATTTCAGGTAATTATTAATCGCATTTTGCATGTGAGCGTTTTATTTTTATTTTTTCCTACTTTAATTCATTGAAAATTTAATTTTTAAGAATTTTGTGTTTTAATTGATAAACACATTGCAAAAACACTTATAAACAGGGGTACAAGGAATATGAAATTAGTGTATGATGCACCATCTTTTAGTCTTGGGTTAACTCAAGAAGATTTAGTGACTGTTGTTTCAAATCTTTTACAGTTGAGGAAATCTGGTAGATCGAAAGAGATTAGGTCGAAGTTTCGTAACGACGAAGTGAAGATGACGAAAATTTAAAAAAAAAAAAAAGGGTTGAAGAAAACTCCTTCTCCAAAGGAGCAAAAAATTAAAAAACAGTACGAGAAGATTATGAAATCTAAAGAAATTGAAGACGATATTGACAAATCTTATGATGAATCTAAAGAAGTGAGGAAGAGGTTTTTTTTTTTTTATTGTAAAAGTATTTTTTTTTTTTGTGTGTTCAAATAATTATGTATTTCCTGTTATGATGATATTTAGGGATTATGTGAAAATATATTGTTGAATTAACTATTCATGAATAGTATTTGGATATATATTTTTATAGTATAGGTGATATGTATTTTTAGTATAGTTGATATGTATTTTTAGTACAGGTGAATAATTTTGACCTATATGTATTTTTAATGTAGTTGATATGCATTTTTGACTATTTGTATTTTTCAGTATTTATTGTATTTTATATATGGTCAAAATACATATGCATGTTATTTTAGTTTAACTACCATAACAGTCTATTGTCTATATGTATTTTTAGTACGTTTGATATGTATTTTTCAGTGTTGGTTGCAGTTATGATTTGATCAAAATACATATGCATTTTAATCATCTGAAATATATATGCATGTTATATTTTTTTTTTTGTTTGATTGAATTTTGTTTACAGATTAAAAAGTGGTAGTTACTTTGTATGGGTGATGCGGGATGAAATATTCTTTGTCAGAAAACTTCCAAGATTTGCACCGCACATGTGCTCGTACAGTGATAATGATATTTATGGAAGCATACGTGCAATTTTAAACAAGGAACAGTTTAAAAACTTTTGTGAGAATAACATTTTTGGTTATTTTATGAAGAAGAAACAGTGTGTAGTGCAAGTACAGTTGTGTAGATGCGTTATGAAGCTTGAGGTGAAGGGTAGTTCTTCTTCTGGGATTATGATCTGTGCTAATGGCACCTCTCTTAGTTTTACTCTCATGGAATTTGCTATCATAACTGGATTGAATTGCGTGTCTAATAGGTATGACTTTATTTTTGATGAGGGTGTACCAAATGGGATAATTGAAAAGTATTTCAGTGGGGCAGAAATTATACAGAAAAGGCAACTATTTTTAGCATTCACGGAGAAAGTATGAGGGGAGAACAATGATGAGGATGCTGAGAAATTTGCAATTCCATATTTCCTACATTCATTTGTGTTGTCTAACATTGACACTATTGTTATACCCCGTCTTCATTTTGATTTGGTAGATAGTGGTAGATATAAGGATTTTTCATGGGGTTCTTTATCTTTTGAAGATTTGGCTAGAAGTTTGAACAACCGGCTGAAAGCTGGGGGCAAATTTTATCTGATTCAGGAAATGCCACTGGCTATTCAAGTGTGGCTATATGAGTGTTGTTCAAATGTCCCACCAAAGATTGCATTGAAGGTTGAGAATCGGATTCCCTGATTATTAAATTGGAAGACGATTGCATCTCATCCACGGTTTGAGTTTTTGATGAATGCTATGTTCAAGGACAATGGCAAGGTTTGTTGTGAACAAATATATATGCATTGATATGTATTGTATTGTATAGTATACATATATTCTTTTTCATTTTCAATTGTTGTTGTTTCAATTGTTTAACATATTCTTTAACATATTATTTAACATATTCATAGGTTGTATTTAAGAACATAGAGCCAACTGAAATGGAACTGGCAAAGCTTGAAATACCACAGAAGGATGTAACTAAAGATGAACGTTCAGTTGATTCTGACGATGACTTCCAGGATCCACCACCAAAGAAGATCAACGAACGTTCAAAGAAGAAACAGAAGGTTGATTCATCAATCCCAGTAGCGAAGAAACCTTAAGGGAAAAAGCAAGTCAATATTGTTGACGCGCATACCCAAACGAGGACTCCACCTCATCGTGTTGCCAAGGCTATTGTAATGAAGACACCAGTATTCAAGCCAATTCCAACACGACAGGCTTCTTCTTCAAAAAATAAGGAAGGGAAGCAAACAGCTAGGGTTATTTTTTCTCAGGTACAGTCAAAGATAGATAGTCATGTAGATAAAGTTGTTGTGTCAAAGCGTGAGAGACATGTTGAGAAAGAAACATTTATTTCTAAGAAAGTTTTTGATGCATTCCGCGAAAAGGTAATTTTTTTTGTCAAATGTTTGTTTTACATTTAAAAATATGTGTTTACTGAATTTGTATGAATATAGGTTCGTCAAGAGTTTAAAAGAGTTCGTCAAGAGTTTACTCGAATTCGTCAATTAGTGAAGAAAAAATTTTAAAAAATGGTCAAAGCAATTGAACATAGCAAGGTAAAAATTTTATTATTATATAATATCCACAGTAGTAAAAAAATACATATGCAGAGTATATGAAAAAAATACATATGCAGTATATTGCTAAAAATACATATGAATTTTATACAAAAATACATATGATTTGATATAAAAAATACAAATGAAATGTAATACAAACTACATATGCAGTGTGGCAAGAAATGTATTTTGATAAATACATATCCATAGTTTGTAAAAAAATACATATGCAGTATATTGCTAAAAATACATATGTAGTTTATTCAAAAAATATATATGAGTTGATTTTCAAAAAATACAAATGAAATGTATTACAAAATACACATGAAATGTATTACAAAATACATATGAAATGTATTACAAAATACATATGCAGTATGTCAAGAAATGTATTTTTCAACACTATGTATTTTTAGTGGATTGGTATATACATATTAAGTGAAATCAAATAATAGTAGTTTATTCAAATTATACTTGTAGCAACAACATGAAGATACAGAGGTTGAAGCACAACAAATGAATTATGCTGGCGTCGAAACATTACCACAACAATTCAGTCCTACTGTTGATCAGAATTTGGATGAAAATCAGGATGGTATAAAGGTAAAAAATAACTAAAATATGATTATTCTTTTGAGTGCACAAATGTAATTCTTTTTTTTTTGTGCAGTTATATGTTATTTTATATATAGTCCTGTATAAACATCTACAACTGAATTTTTGTTTGAAGTTGGATTAATTTTTTTTGCTTGTTTGCAAGGGGTGCACTGATTTGCATCCAGATAAAACAAACATTGAAATTGATTCTCAACATTTAATCCCTGATGAGCTTCTCCAAAGTATAAATTTGAATTATAATCTTTCTGAGAAGATTTTTCATCATGATGATCGAGTATTTATAATGAATTGAACTTCAGTTTATGTGATGTAAAAATCATAACAATCCATAAGACAATTATATATTTTCTTTCATTTCTATTGCAGATCACTGATGAGAAATTGGATGATACAAATTTGTCTAATTCGCAGTTTACAATCCTAGATGAGTTGTTACCAAGTCTTAATGCATACCGAAGAGAAAGCATCACGACACATCCATTGGCAACTTCTGAAGAAGAACAAATCAATGAACATTTTAATGATAAAAAGTCCAAATCTATTCTTCAAGATCATTGTCAGGTATGTATTATGAATATACCTGAGGTTATGTGGATTATTTTTGACATAAAAAAATAAACTGTTTTCCATTTTTGAAGGAAAACAAAGAGAACGTTGGATCGAGCTCTAAAGCAGACATGCACAGAGAGGTTGATCTTGGTACGGAGGAGCAGATTATGACAACTCCTAAAATACAAGAATTAACTACTGATGAACAAAGGGATGAAACAGTTTTGCCTGATTCACAAGACACAATCCCTGATGACTTGCTTCCTAATTTGAATGTATACAGTAGTAAAAGCATCATTGTTCATCCCTCTACTAATCATGAACTTCAAACTCCTATTCCTAAGTTAAGGATTAGGCGACCATCCAAATTCAAAGAGTCACCTTACACAATAAATTTGGTTCAGCTGCCGATAAGTACAATTAGTTATATATTTAGTTTACAATGTAACATGTTATGCAAATACTTTTTAATAATTACCTTTTGTATTACGTAAATATATAGAGAGCTCGGAAGGGCACATACGTATATTCCCACAGAAACATCCATTTGTTTATCATCCGATTGATGGGATTGTGGATACGAAGATTGTCAACAAGTTCATGGATTGGATTTCTGAAGACCTTCTCAAAGTTCATGCTAAAAGGTATTTCTATTGAACTGTTTTAAGTTTTTTTTTAAAAATTACATTATGTTCTCATGATTTAACATATACTGATTAACAAAAAAAAAAAACAGGAAGGAAAATGCGGATAATTACAAAAGGCGGAAATCAACCATTCCAATGATGCATTTCAAAACTGAGACTGTTGAAGATAAAAACTGGTTTTACACAATGGGGTTTCCTGATCAGTCATGGACCGACTCGGTTAGTATATTTTTTCTTACAGTATTTTTTTTTATATTTATAGCACTAATTAAACTACATATTATGGTAGTAAATACATATGCAGGTGCAAATAAGTATTTTCTATGTAATTTTTTATTATATAAGAAAGGATGTGATGCACTTTAACTTACATATGTATTTTTATATTACATACACATGCTAAAATTAGTATACAAATAGTTTGAATTGTTTAAAATTTATGTTCTCACCTACTGCAGCATATTGATGTTTGCTTCTACTACTTGAGGAAGAAGTTGAAGTATGACCCCAACAGGTCTTACAAATTCAGCACAGTAGATTGCAACTTTATGTGTAGACACATGATTTTGATTCTCCCCGAGTTTAATATATATATTTTTCGGTATTAAATATTTATATTTGGTTCGATATTATTTTAACTTTTATTTTATTTTAAATAAATTTTTAGTTAAAATTTTTTCAATTTTAGGATATTCTTTTATTTTATTTCAATTTAAAAAAATAATAATACAAAAAAAATAAAAAAAATAATTTACTAGTTTTGATACTATCTTAATTATATTTATTTTTGGATATTTTAAACTTTTATTGTATTTTATTAAATATAAAAATTAATTAGTCATTATTATATTATTTTTATTATTAGTATTTTTATTTATTTATTATTTATATTTGTTATAATTATTATCTTCTTTAAAAAAAAATTAAATTTTAAATCTCCCCTTATCTGATCTCTACCCAACTGTTCTCCCCAAGAATTCCTCTATTTAAGGACTTTTATCATACGTACTTTTACACAGACTGTATCAGACAAACCAGACAGAAAAAGATCAAAACTCAGTCAGAGTAAAAAAAAAAAAAAGGAAAACACTTGCCAAAAGAGAGAAAGTAAGAAAGTTGAAGTGAAGTTTTCGTTCAAAATTTTCGCTGACGAATCTCATTATTCAGTCTAAATTATTCAGGTTTTTTGTTCAACTCTGTATTTTATTTTGTAAGTTTGGTTATAAGTTGAATCATTATTTTAGTGATCTCATGAATTGATACTGAATGTGAATGTTGTAATATTTATATCTTATTTGTATTGCAACAGTGAAAAGAAGGTAAATAATATGCAGTAGTATTTGACTTGTTTTGTATATGATAAAAACGGAGTAAAATTTATTTACACAAACTCATATTCATAGTATCTACTACTTCACAAATATTTCTTTAATTTACATTCATGTATGCAGTATTTTTATTTTTAGAATACACTTTCATAACGACACACATATCTGCACACACAAACCTTTTGTTTTTTTATGAATGAAAAACCACTGCGAAATCGAAAATAGAAAAAAGATTAAAAAAAATAAAAAGATGCAAAACAATGGTGCAACAACAACAATAGTCCATCACCGCCGCTGGTGCCCTCTTTCCCTTTTTCCCCTTTCCCACGCTGTCATCTCACCGGTGAACTAATCCGGTAACCACCGTTCTTCTCTCTTTTTCAGCGGCCATAGATGGAAAGCAATATATATATATATATTTGGCTCCCTCTGTTAGAATTCTAATAAATTAAGGAAAATGATTTCTGTTAAGTAACTTTTGTTAATTTGAAAATTTTTAAAAATGGTAGTGATATATTTTGGGATTATAATAAGGTTTTAAAAAATAATAATAATAATAACGGAATTAGTTTTGTGTATTTGTAATATTATCATTATTATTATTATATTATTATTATTATTATTTATTTTTTATTATTTTATTGTTGTTGTTGTTTTATTATATTTCATTATCATTAATAAAGTTTTGAGAATTATTATTATTATTATTTTTTCTCTCTTTTAAAAAAAAAAAATCATTAATTAATCACCCTAAATAAATTTTACTCAAATTTATCATTAAAGTTAAATAGCATTTTGGATAGATCAAATTGTTGTGATTTTACAAGAAATCAAATAAAGCTTTTAACGTTAGGTAAATTTTAGACACGTTTAAAATTTCATCTCAAATTAAGAATGAAGCGTACGTATCTTTTTGAGACATTTTAAAATTCAAGGATGTAATAATGCACCCTGACAAATATTTACTCAAAAATTAATTTTCACTAATTTAATATAAGAGATGTGGATAAATATTTTCGGTATAATAAAATGAGTGAACTTGGGCCTTTAGACATAATTTATCAAAATAGTTTAAGTCAAGATAAGTCAATAAAAGCGACCGTGCTAGAACCATGGGAATCGAGGGGTGCCTCACACCTTCCTCTCGGTCAACAGAATTTCTTACTCGGTCTTTTATTTTCGCAGACCAACAAAGAGTTATTTCCTTTTTGATAAGGGATTCAAAAAAGGTGACTTGGAACACCAAAACTCAATTTCAAGTGGCGACTCTATAAATAAATTAATCTTTATTCAATATCGTCACTTTAATTGAAAAAACCCTTCGACCTCGACCCTCGAGACGAAAAAGGGGTATGACATCTCTGGCGACTCCGCGGGGGAATAATAAGAATTCGAGCTTTTTAGATTGAATTATACTTGCTGTAATTATTATTGATATTGTGTTTGTTGGCCTTATGTGCTACTTGTCGCTCATTTACCGCTTTGATATTGATTGAACTGTATTATATACTGTTTTTTCTTGCGTACCCCCTCTGAGTATCTGAAATAGGATAGAACGAATACAACGCATGCATTCTACTTTCTTTTTGAGATAGTTGGAGTGTCAAGGCACCTGGTGAAGGATTATAGTCACACATGTTAGGCGGGGTTCGGATCGACAACAAAGGCGGTGTTGCCATGCTACCGACTAAGTTGTCCCTCCCCGGCTCGAGTGTCCGCTCGGGTAAGCCAGTCTAGACACCTATCTTTTTTAGGCTTAAACTTAGAAGAACTAAAACTCAGAATCTGGTTATCCCTATTAGGTGCCGCTTTATTTGCATCATATGCATTTGACTTAGCGGGACTCGGCACAGGGGACGGATCTGTCTAGGACAGGTAACCTACTTCATAAAGACCAACATATGCATCCTATGTGCTCTTTGACATTTATTTGGAAGTCTGTTTGTTTTTTGATTGGCTTTAGGCAACTTTAAAATGCAAGAGATTATATTATCCTCAAATTTAGTAAATCATTTTTCAAAAGAAAAATTTTATTTTTTAAAAGAAAGAAAAATTTTAAATATATAGTAATATAATTTTACGGTTTTCATGAACTACAAGTGTCTGATTCTCACTCTTTAGTGGGATACGTAGGAAGTCCTTCCCGGGATACGACCCTATCTTTTAAAAACTTATTCATAAATTTATTGGGGAATGTTTTGAAAATATGATTACTTTCATAATTATTTTTTTTATTCTCAAGTTCAATTTATATATATATATATATATATATATTAATAACCCATAATCTTTAGGGATCATAAGGCTAAGTTTTACAAAATAAAAAATATATATAAATCTTAATAGCCCTGAATCTTTAGGGATCATGAGGCTAAATTTTTATAAAAAATATAAATCTTAACAGCCCTGAACCTTTAAGAGTCTTGAGGCTGAATTTTGTATGACATATATTTCAAGAACTGCCCACACCTGATTCTCATCTTAGTGAGATACGTAGGCAGTCCTCAATGGATTCGGTAGTCTTAAAAAAATTAAATATTATTATTTTGAACTATGACACATTAATTTTCTCCAAAACTAAATAGTATTAAAGTGGTTGGTTTGTGGCTAAGTTGGCTTCTCATCCATATAACAGAGGTTCAAAGAAAAAAGAAAGATGACCCGCAAAGACGATGTAGGGTCTGAAAATGAGGAAGTGCAGAATCAATTAATTTCGCAAGAATTAGCATCAATAGAAGAGATTAAGTTGTTGAAACAACAGATGGTAGAGATGTATCGAGCTTGGTTGAATGGACAAAACCCGCCTTCCTCAATCCCTGGACTTTCAAATACGAATGATCCAAATCCCGTCCAAGCTCAAACTGGCGATTCATTTTATCAATCAGGGTTTGGCCCATTTGCTAATATATCTGGCGTTGCTGGTACTTCTACCATGTGCCCACCAAATCCTTATGTCACAAATAACCCATTTTCACTTCTGTAGCACCAGCTACTGTGGGTACTGAATCGACAATACTGAAAAATACGGGAGAACCAAGTCATGATCAGTTGTATCATCTTGAAATAATTTTCAAATTCCAAAATCCATATTATCATGCTCATCAACATGATTCTCCTATCGTGATTGAGAAGATTGTTAAGAATGAAGAACAAGAGGAGATGACTAGGAAAGTAAGAAGCTTGGAGCAGAGTATGAGAAATATGCAAGGATTAGGTGGACCAAAAAGTGTTTCATACAAATATTTATGTATGTTTCCTAACGTTCATTTGCCTCTAGGGTTCAAAATGCCAAAGTTTGACAAATACGAAGCTCATGGCGATTCTGTAGCTCATTTGAAAAAGTTCTGCAATCAATTAAGGGGAGCAGGAGAAAAAGAAGAACTATTGATGGCTTACTTTGGAGAAAGCCTGACACGAATAGCTTCTGAATGGTTTATTGACCAAGATATTTCCCGTTGGCACGTGTAGGATGATATGGCTCAGGATTTCGTTCAACAATTTTAATATAACATTGAGATGGTGCCAGATTGCATTACGCTTGCCAACATGAGAAAAAAGATGACTGAAAATTTTTAAGAATATGTTTTCAGATGGAGAAAGTAGGCTTCAAGAGTCAGACCATCGATAAAGGAATCTGAAATGATTGATATCTTTTTGCAACCATAAGAACCTGATTATTTCCATCATTCACTTTCTACTATTAGAAGCAAATTCGCTGAAGTTATTAAATTTGGAGAGATGATAGAGAATGTAATTAAGACAGGGAAGATTATCAGCCAGGCCACTTTGAAAGCAACAACACAGGCAATTCAAAGTGTCTTAGGAAGCTTTAGTGAAAACAAAAGAAAAGAGGATGTAGCAACTGTTGTGCCAAGTCTACAACAAAATTGGAGAAGTGTGCGTCAAGCATAGGCACAAAATCCATTATGTTTTATTTTATCCCCTCAGTATCCTAGTTATAATGCACAACCATATGCCTGAACCCTTTCTTACCCGCAATGGCGTGCACCAACCCCTCAGAATTATCTTTCAACTCTACCAACATACCCCAGCCCTTCTAGATTCGATTTTTGCTCTAAGACAAACAATGAAAAAAAACAGAAGCTAAGGGATAATTTCACACCAATTGGAGAATCATATACTAGCTTATTCCAGAAATTGAGACAAAAGGACATGATTACTCCTCTTCTTGGGTAGACCCCTGACCCACATTCAAGGAACTTTGATCCTAATGTACAATGTGTATATCATTCTGATGTTCAGGGTCATAGTACTGAAGATTGTCGGGCTTTGAAAAGAGAAATAGAAAGAATGATTCAAGATAAATTAATTATGGTGCAGGACGTTGACAGTGGTGAAGGATCTAGTCATGCTGATGTGCGTACTGAAGAAGATGTCAAGCTCAACAGTTGAGAAGTCACTCCTCCCCTTCCTAGAAAGAATTGAAAATTTTTATTTTGTTTTTCTTTCTGATATCCGAATAATTTAAAGATTGTAGTTCGGAGTCTATCTTGTCTTTTCTATATGTCATTTATGTTGAAACTCGATCATCTTTTCTTTAATCAAAATGTAGTGTCTCTTTTATATATTTATTATATTTTATTTTATTTTACTTTATTTTAATATATATATATTATTTGTTTGTCTTTCCTGTGTCTATATAGTTCTTTTATGTGGATTCTAGTGATATGATATGCATGCTGAATTTTCATCAGATCTTAAAATCTAATCTAGTCCTGAAACACTTGACCAAGAAGATAGAGTTGAAAGAAAAAGGCATGTAAGGAAATAAGTAAAGTGTTGACATATTTGCTGATTGAGTTAAAGCCTCGGTCGAATGGATTGAAGTAATCGCTTTGTGCATAATAAATGACCTAGTCATCAATGAAAAGATCAATCTCAAGCACTTTAAATGGGAGCGATCAGAGGATATATAGTCTCCACTATCAAGAAAAGTAAAAAGGATGTTAGATCAAAAAAGACATGAATCATTCATTGAGAGAAAAGTACAATATAAGTGGACCTGCATGTTTTACAAGCTTAAAAGATGTGACGCACGTGCACGAGCTTAGTCACGATCAATGTTGAAAAAGATGCATATGATCTTCATGTTTCACTCCCGGATTGCATGTTATGTACTTGTATTTTTAAGAATTGATATGACGAAGACATTTTATTCTGCTACCCAAATATTGTGTCATCCTTTGTTATCTCCTTTGAGCTTTAACATTTTTTTTCATAAACCTCTTTTGGAATAAAAATAGAGTTTGAAAAAAGTCAAACAAAAAAAAATCTCAAAAAAAAAGAGAAGTCGAAGAAGAAAAAAGAGGCAAAGTTACAGAAAAAATCAAGCAAAAGAACAAGCTTTCTGAACTACGTTTGACCTGATTCTTGCAATGACAAGATACGTAGGCAGCCCTACTCTGAGGTTCGGTCTGACCAAATAAAAATCTAAGTTACCCAGAATAAAATAAAACTAGGGCAAAAGTTATTTTCTTTATGAGTCGATTCCAAAATTTATAAATCTCACCCGATATTATGAATATTTTTTGAGCCTCATGTTGCCCTTTCTTTCTAACCCTTTCCAAAAGCCAAGTTACAACCAAATAAAGACCTTCCGATCAATCTTTGAGAATGCCAAGGCGAAACATGTTTGAGTGTATGATGTTTCATACTTTGGGCATCATTTTCTTTCAAATAAAAAAAAAAGAATGAATGAAAATGAGAGAATCTTATTGGTGAAAACCTTTTTGGGCACCATAAGGTGACGGTGAGCTGAGAAAAAAATGAAAATGAGATTGGCTCGTTGGCAAAAACCCATTGAGGTGTCACTAGCCGAAGGAGGATTGTGATCTAGAGGGAGCATGTTCAAGAATGGCTCCATTTTAAATTCAATAAGTGGGTAAAAGTTGAAAAGGATTGGTATGAGTAGTTCTGGTTGTGTAATTTAAAATGCATGTCATAATCACTGGAATCAACTGTCGCACCCAAATAAGTTTTTGTTTTTGACGTTCTTGAAAAGAGATGTTTATCGTCTTTTTCTTTTCTTTTTATTATTATTTTTCTTTTTTGATTTTGTGTCTTTGTAGTCGAATGGAAAATCAATATCGTCATCTTTCATGTATTTTGA